>NW_009701955.1:0-2605 GCF_000703405.1 Apaloderma vittatum
ATTTGGAGGAGACTTCTCGGAAGTTCCCGGAACGTGTGGAACAAGGGGAGTTTCAGTCCAAGGGTCTGGGGAGAGGATGGGTCGCCCTGGCTGAACCCAGCCCGGGGAGCACCCATGGAGGGCAGAGAGGGGCCCTCCGCAGGGCCTCCTGAGGCCCTCGGGTCTTGGAAGGGGTGCAGTGGGAAGATTCCCTTGCATTTTTGTAATGCAAGCCTTCCCTCTCTTCCAGAACGTCTTGGGAGCGAGCAGAGGGGAGATAGAGGCAGGATGTTCGAGGTGGGGTGCTCCTAATGGAGAGCTGCTTTGAGAGGGGAGCCTGAGCAGGCAGTCTCTAGCCCTTCCTTGGCTCCTGGCCTGAGCTGCTTTGATCAGAAGGCCGGGGTGCTGCTGCGAGGGCAGTGCGAGGGTTCAGGGATGTCCTCCTTCAGGTCTGTGGAGCGATCCGTTGTCTCCAGGTGGTACTCTGCACGTTGTGAAATCTCACAGCTTTCAAGTGAATGAACGGAGTGTGTGGATGAATATTATTCTACTGTCCTAGGTTTTATTTACTTATTTTTTTAAAAAGAAGGCTAGAGATCCCAAGAAATTCAGTTAGTCATTGTAGTTACAGAACCTGGAAAGATTCTGAAAAAGATCAGATGTTTACGATCAGATTATTTGCTAAGGATTATTAAGGCAACAACAGACATACATTGTTAATTTTTAAGGACCAATCATGTTGGATCCATTTAATTTTCTCCTCTGACATGGCAGCAGGCCTGGCAGATGGAGAAAGCTACTGGCTTTGGACCTAGTCCTGCATTAACTTCACATAAACTAGGCAAATGAAAGGTGAAATTAAGAAGAGGCTGAGCACCTCATTGGAAAGCCATATTTGGAATAATTATGTCATGCTTTTCTCTATGTGTGTGTGTGTGATCTGGAGTATTAATATCGTCTGCCCTGGCTGCTCTGCTCTTCTGTTCATCAAACATCAGGATAATGAAATAGTTACTGAATTTATATGTTCATGGAGGGGCTGGCAGCATTTGAAAGGTAGGATTAAATGTCAGAAATATCACAGTAAATTACAGATATGTCCTGAAATCCAACGATGTAAAATTAAACAAAAGCAAGCTGTATTAACAAAAGGAACTGCGTACACAATGTAAAACGGAGAATAGCTGGCTGAGCAGTAATATCGAAAGAAAGTTCTAGGGTAACAGGAGATAACAAACAGACTATGTGGTGCTGGTTTTTTGTGATCTTGAAAACCTGGAATACATTTACAGTTTGTCTGAAGTAACTGCAGAAGGTAGTTATTCTTCAGAGCTCAGCACAGCAAGTGGAGGAGCACTGTACCTAGTTTTAGGCACTTCAGGAAAGATAGAGGCAGAATCTGGAAAAAGTCCAGGGAAGAACAAGAGGAGGAGCTTCAGGGAGCTTGACATAGGAGGAAAATACTGAGCTTACTCCTTCTTTAAAAAAAGAAAGAATAGAGAAGTACGAAGGATGGGGATTGATTATTTACTACATCCACTGAAGGAGACTTAATTCTGTCAAGGAAGGCTTAAATTGGGCATTAGGGAGTAAACCAACATTTTCTGATTGAATGTAGCGAAGCACTGGAATGGTAATTTAGGGGACCAAAGTTCCTGTTTCTGGAAGTCTGTAATAACAAGTTAGGCAATTCTTGATGGATGTTTGTCGAAACATGCTCTGTAGTGCTTCTACGCACAGAGGACCTCTTGACTCTCCTGCCCTATATTTTTGTCTAAATTGTAATACAGCAGGCTCCTCTGCTCCTGTATGGTCTTAAAAGTGCCAGAGATCCTTTCTTTGTGACAGCTGCCTCATAGCTCTATTTCTTCCTGAGCTTGTTTATTTCTCTGGGAGTGCGGGATGTTCAGCTCAGTGGGACCTTCTCTCTGCCTTAGGTGATAACATGTATCATGTTATAACATAGTAACGTGTATCATTCTACCCTGGTGAGGCCTCATCTGGAGTATTGTGTCCAATTCTGGGCTCCCCGGTTCAAGAAGAACAGGGAACTACTGGAGAGAGTCCAGCGCAGCGCTGCTAAGATGAGTCATAGAATCATAGAAATAACACAAGGAAATACTACTTTACTGTGAGGGTAACAGCACTGGAACAGTCTGCCCAGAGAGACTGTGGAATCTCCATCTCTGGAGAACCCATCTGAATGTGTTCCTGTGTCACCTACTGTAGGTGATCCTGCTCTAGCAGGAGGGTTGGACTAGATGATCTTCAGAGGTCCCTTCCAACCCCTGACATTCTGAGATTCTGTGATGTATGAACCTTGGAGCTGTTTGATATCTTGATTTTCCCTTTAAGCTCTCTGGCCAGATCTCCATTTCCAGCATGCTTAGAGGAAAGACTTTTTTTTTTTTTTTTTAAAATCAATATAAACAAGCGTCTCTTCACTACCCTACCTGCACCTCCCCTTGCATGAAGACAGAACTGAGAGAATCCAGCAGGAGCATTTCCTCAGTCTGGGCAGGGAGCGTGCTTCTGCCAGCCTGCGGTTAGGATCTGCTGTGGGAGGGTAGCCTGCGTGTGTTACGTCTGAGCCACGGTAACCGCTTCACCGCCGCGCTGCTGCCGG
>NW_009701955.1:2636-14310 GCF_000703405.1 Apaloderma vittatum
GCAGGACCCCGAGTAAATGCATGGGATCGCTTTCTGTTCTGCTGACTTCTGCATGGTGAGTGAGCAGCTCTGCGTTGGTTGGGGAAGGATGCTGCGTGCGAGCGGAGTACCTCAGCGAGCTGTTCGGATGCTCCTGAGAATAGCTGGTGGATAGGAGGTGGTTTCATTCTTCTCGATATTAAGGGAGAGGTATTTCCAGCAGTAGCATAATGTTGCTTGGAGCAGGCATTTGCCAGATGGTTTCAGCTCCCTCGAGACTTTGAGATGTGAAAGGGAAAGGGCCAGGAACACACTTTTGATTCATTCCATTAGTAGATTAATCGGCACTGTCCTGGCTTAATAAGTCTCTTAGATTTCCCAGTGGAAATGGCACATGTAATTCTGCCCAGGTCACGCTCTGCACACCTGTGTTGAAGCTCTTGTAGCAAGAAGTGATGCTGCTGCAGGCAACATCTGCAAAACAAGACTCGGGGCGGGGGGGTTTGGTAGGGGGTAGAGGTGAGAAAATCTTTTTAATGAGTACTGTTAAATAATGCTAGTGGGAGTGAGATGGCTTGCAAGAACATGTTTGAATTCTTCTGCCGTTTTAGTGGGGAGCATATTTAAAAATGTTGCAGTGGTAGTTCGATGTTGTGAAGCTGTTTTCTTTTTCCTCTCTGTTCTGTATTAATTGCCGGCTAGATTGCATTTTCCAGGAAGTCTGTGATTAGAGGACAAGGGTGCTCTTCCTGATAAAGGTCAGAGGCTGCTGTCTCGAGAGGCTGATGATAAAATGAAGGGAACTGTCTCAGGGTTTTAGCTGAAAACCTGAGCAGCTGCTATGCTGCTCTTTGCTTGGGGGGGCTGTCCCCCATGACCTGTCTCTTTCCGCCTCTCTTTCCGAAGGCCAGCCAATTGTTGGGGAGTGGATTTAGTTGCTGCTGCCGCCCACACAGGAGAAGGTTTGTAGCTCTTGGCAGTTTTAGCAGGAATCTGCGTTTTTAACTCTTTTGGTGCCTGTGGATTGCAGTGAGCCCTTATGTCGCGACAGCACCCAGCTGTGCTTGCTGCCAGGCCTCATAAAGGTTTGC
The DNA here is from genome assembly GCF_000703405.1 of Apaloderma vittatum. NCBI lineage: Eukaryota > Metazoa > Chordata > Aves > Trogoniformes > Trogonidae > Apaloderma > Apaloderma vittatum. Next base: position 3,707 of record NW_009701955.1, read on the forward strand.
CAGTAGGATCGTATCTGATGAGACCTGTTTAAATTCCTTCATGGTTGGAATTTATTGAGAAGGGACTTCAGGTACTGCCAGCTAACATATACCTTGCCTTTTCTGGACCATTATTCCTGATACACCTGGAGAGTACGGGCTACCCTTTCTTACAGGTCAAGAGGCAGTGGCTAACATTGGCAGGCTTGATAGTCATCTCTATTTCTGGGGCACCTGTCACGCTGGCTCCTTGCCACAGTCCTCCTAAGCTAAAACAGCACTCCTCAATTCCAAGTGCTTGGGGAACATCTTGTTTTTCAACCATTTATGGCAGCTAGCTCCAATCCTTTGCAGGGTCTGAGGAAAGACTGACAGGGGCCAAAGGAGTAAATGTCATGAGACTCTGGAGCTTTCTGTTGAAAGCTGAGATAGAGATATTTTACATCCTGCGGTATACGTAGCTGGATTTAGACTCTTTGGTATTTCCAGTAGAATGGCATTTCAGAACTGGGACCTGAGCTCTTGACAGCAGTGTTGTCCCCAGTTGCTGGCAGCTTCACCTCGGACAGGGAACTGCTGTATTTCTTGAGCAGCTGCTGCTGTGGAGAAGAGTGATAGTCTCTGAAATAATTTGAAGTATACTGGCACAATAGACAGATAGAGCCAGTCCTCTGAATTTCACTCAAGAATTAATCTAATCACTGTATAATATGTTCTTACTGGTCTATCCTGCCTAAAGGGCAAACTTAACTGCATTAGGCACAATTTGGAGCATTTGATTTCCTTCAGACTTAGAATGAGGATACAGCTGACTGTCCATGTACATATTTCGAGGTTTTTGGGCGTCTCTAATCCAGTTTGTAGTGACATTACCATTAGATAACCATAGCGAGGCCTTTATCTGAAAGGAAACATGCATTCTTCAGGTCACATAAGGATGAAAAAAGATTGTTCTGGTCACTTGCTTTCTGGGAATTTGGGAACAGAGGAGAATTTAATATATGGTTGCTGGTTGCCTTGTTATCAAAGTGAGTAGCGTCTCCAGTGGGTAAAGTAGTTGTCAGATGGTACAGCTACACTTCAAAGCCTGAATTTGAGTTCAGATAAGATGAGAATATATTGCATAGGACCTAGGGCACAATAACTGCATGTGTTGACTGGCCATAGCTACTTCATACCATTTATCTTGTCTAAACCCTATGTGGAGGAGCTGTTATGTTCAGTTTGTCTTGTCTTAGAAAGGAATCAGAAGAGTAAGTAGCTTGCAGTCAATCTCTAATGGAAGAGTCTAATTTTGCCAGGATTTGATCAGGAAAAAAGTGTCAGAATGGGATTTACAGTACTTCTTGTTTTGTTTTGCTGTCATGGCAGGGTCTGGGGGAAAGATGCGTAGCTGGAACAACCTTAATATGAGTTCAGTTGAAGGTGTTTGAGGGTCACAGTGTGTTTGTACCCTAGAGACTGCAGTGATGCTGAAGACCGAATCTGTAGCTGGTCTGCTCTTACAAGAGGCAGAATCCTCCCAATTACAGTGTGTCAGCCGATACAAGTGCCAAGAAATACGTCTGAATTTGTCGGGACTTCCCATGTTACAAACTCTGGGTGTTTCTAGTACTCACTGCTTGCAAGATCTGCAGAATGGCAAAACGCCCTCTTAAAAGAGATGGGGTAGATACTTATCTGCATGGTTTCTTGGAAGTCCCATATTAAATGTGCACAGTAAAAAGACTTTGAAGAATGAACTATCTTTTGCTTATAAAGCAGGAAACAAATAGCGCAGTTAGTCTTTACATACACATGCTTTTCTAAATTGTCCTGTGCTCATAATTCCCTGAGGAACCAGTCAGATGGAGGGAGCTGTTTGCTGCAGCCGTGAGAATAATCCGGCTTGATGGTGGTGGCGCAGGTATGGTTAAGGACGGCTCTGCTCAGAATGAGATCAGAAGCAGAATTGCTTTTCTGACAACTGACCTTTGCTGATCATTGTGAATTGAAGTTGAGGATATTGTATTCTCTAACTAAATTTTTCCAGTAACATTTCTGTCCTCTAGAAATCTGCCTCTATATTTTATATCTATTTATGCCTCTTGTCTTATGCTTTATTAATGCCTTTTACATTTGAACAGTCTGCTGTGCCCTTATGTGGTTTGACAACTGCCAATACCCCTGTTGAAATATCTTCCTTTTAGTTCTGTTAGTGGTGATTTTGCCTGGGTTTTCTTAGTACTGTTACATAATGGTAGTATCTGCAGTCCCCCGACACATGTGTTTGGTATCTTTCCACCCACCCTGACTTACCATAGGTTGATGCTGTGTTCCACCAAACTCTTTTAGCAATTTAGTTTTGTTATTTCTCAGAAGATTTTGTTCAATGTTTATCAGTGTTATTTCTTCATTAGCTGGAGTCAATCCTTTCTTCTTTGCTGATTATGTACTTGTGCCGTTCCTCATGCTGAAGCCATATTTCAGGCATTCAGCTATTTTGTCTTCATTAGGCACCTAAAGCTTCTAGGTAATGTCACAGATTATTTTTCTTCTCAGAGGGTCAAATGAAAGAATGCTATTTGTATAAAAGAAGAAATAAAGCAGCTGTGACAATAAGGATAAAAAAAATGTACACAATATAGTATTTGTTAAGCTGATTTCTTTCCTCTCATAAGTGTATTTGCAGTCTGCTTCTGGGTTTTATTAGTCTTTGAATCTTTCTGAGTTGGAAAGAATGCATTTTGTACTCTTAAAAAAGGATGTTAACACCCAGTCTTCAAACCAAGTGATACAGGGATAGAATTTTATTCTCGTCTCTAGCAACTTTACTATCTCAGGATTTGTAAACTGCTTTCTACGCCATAGTAAATTAGATCCCAGCAGTACAGGGCCTCTGTAGATAAATATAGTAGCCATTATACCTTGATATACTTGTATTGCCTAGGAAATTACTACTGTTATTGAAAAGGAATTTGCTCAGGGCAAGAGGGTATCCATTACTTCCTGAATAACTTGCTAACATTGTTAACCTTCCTTTGCACAAACAAGCCAGAAGGAGTCCCTTTCTGCAGGATGGTGGTTTTTCTCAGTCTGTACTCCTCTTTATGAGCAGGAGGCCTAAGCCAACGTGTTAGCATATTAATAAGCCACTGTGTTGCCCAGGGACGAGAGCTGCGCCTCGTCTTCTCCTTTCCTCACTGCTGCAATACTCTCATCTTCATATCCTTTCTTAATCTGCTGGGTTGTTGCTGTGCTGATGAATGGCTGGTGGAGTAAGCATGGAGACAAAAAACAGTGTAATGATGCTGTAGCTCCACTGATGAGGTATTTGAAGTGGTTTCTCTCCTGCCACCTGGAGCCATCACCTTGTGGCGCCCCATGTGGACTTGTAGCTTTCCTTGTAGGCTATCAAGAGATAAGGTGTTAATATAGGAGCTGAGTTGCATTTTTTTAATTTATGACTTCCTCTTCAAAATTTACAATCAAATAAATGCTCTCTTTATTATGGATAAATAAGTCTAGGGCATAGAGAATCTTTCTGGCGGTTCAACTGGGTATTGTGCTCCTGATTTGATGCTAATAATAGAGTTTTGCTGGAGTTCGCTGTATAGTAATTTCTGCTACTTTATTGAAAAATTGAAGGGAAATCAAACTTTGTTCTCTGAACATTACTAGTGAAGATATAAGGCAGCTATCAGTTAACTAAACTTTAAAAAAGAAAGATGTAAATACCAGTGTTAGAGCTTCTAGTCCTCTCTTACAAGTACCTGAATATATTTGCTATGTGTCAATTCAGTAAGGACTTCAGCCTAGATCTAGGTGCGATAGAATGGAGAAGATACAGCTTGAAAATCAATCCTGGGCTGGCAACACAGCTGCCGAGATGTTTTTTTTTTTCTTCTGCCAACCTTAAGCTTGGTAGCTTCTTCTCAGAAGATATTGGAGGATTGCAAACTTCACTCCTGTTCTGCTATGGGAAGACCGACGAATGTAATTCATGGCAATTCCCACCTGGCTGCCCCGAATTGTGCTTGCTCTGTCCTCCGAACAGTTGCATCACCGTTTCATTTCTGCAGACAAATGCCCAAACCACTCTATAATGCAGCTACAAGAATTCCTTCCTTGTAGAATTCCTGTTTGTGTGCTCTTGAATGTTTAACTTTGAATTCTCTGGCTTCACAATTTCGTTTTGTTGATGCTGGTGTTCTCAGTTTTAATTTAAAAGTCTATTTTTGTCTGGGAACACATTTTCAGCAAAGTACCTTTCCCAGTTGCTGAGCTTACTGTGCTTCTCTTGAAGGATTGTCAGTGCCTTCCAGAATTAGTGCTCTTGAGCATACTTGTGAGGAGAGGAAAATCCCAAACAAAGTCTAAAAAGCTTTTCTTGGTACCCGTTTCCTTTTTTCCTTTTTTTTATTTTTTTTTCTTCCACGTACTTGAGTGATAAGCCTGTGAATTGAGACCTTCTGAAGTTTATTTAAGGGCTTAAATTTAATTGCTATGTGAAGTTAGTAGCAGGACAGTCCCTGAAATCATTGGGTTTGTCTGCATGTCAAGGTGTTCTATTGTTTCAAGCTTTCTGCTTTTTGTGGAGGATGAAGCCCTTGATAGTTTGTTTTTAAATAAGTAATCTCTTTACAGGAACTTCTTGCTGCGTAGCCAGACCATACCTGCAGGAGAGAGAATAGGGAATCCAGTTTTCCTATAGTGAAATTGGTTGCTTTATAACAAAAAGGATTTTTTTTTTTTTTCCCCTTGTAATACGCCAATGTTTGGCTTATTTGATTGGCAAAACATCTAAAAGGGGTTGTGGTATTTTTCTGGGTGATTTATTGTATGCACTTTTTATTCTTGCTTCCTTTCACAAACAGGATAATGCAGATAGAGGCTTCCTGGAGCCCTTTCGGATATCGAGAGGAAATCAACCTTGCGGTTCAGAAATTCTGATAATCAGAGATAATGGCAGGACCCTGAGTGGAGGGAGTCTTCGCAAATGAGCAGTACTCTGCCACCAGGGTAGTCTCTAGCAGCGCCCAAAGGAGTTAAACCAGCCTCGAAGAAGATCCTCTTATCTCTGTAGGAACTCCATGTGTGCCCAGGGCTGCCTTATTCATGTGCCTCTTCCCCGATAGCTCCCAGCCCCACTTCTAATCTTCTTAAAAAAAATTAACCACACAGCAAACGAAAACCCAACCAACCGAACCAAATAAAAAAAAAAAGAAGACACAAGGCATGCCCAAACCCCACAACTACCGTGAGTCTGATTCCCGTTTCTTGCTGCGATGTTCTGCCTGAGTCAGATAAGCCATGGAAAGCAGCTGCTGAGTTGGAGGCACTTCCTTCTGAGCACGTCTCCCTTCCCACCTCCAGTCAGGCCCTTTGCAGGTGGTTTTTGAAGTGCTTATTGTGGAGGGACAATGATTGAGTCTTCATCCTTAGTCTGAGTCCAGCTTCTGCATAAAATATGAAAGCTTGGTCTTGCTCTTGGCTATGAGAGCCTCTGTTTTCCTTTGGACTGAAACAGAATTTCCCTCTTCATCGTGCTCCAGCCTTGGAGTAGCTCCTCTCCCACCTTTCAGCCAAGGAAAACTGCACAGTGAAGAGGAACATATAGATTCAATAACTCTCATTAACCGTAAAAGAATTGAATCTTAAATTTTAGAGTTCAGACTGTTGTTTTTAAAAACTACTTAATGGTTTTGTTTTACAGGAGAGGTTGACAGCCTTATTAAACATCAGGAGTAGATATTTTTCTGATCACTATTTTTCATTCATGTACCTGAATGCTCTGCTGGATGCATTGAGGTGCACACTTTAATTTGCACTCCCCTACCTGAGGTCTTCCACCTGCATCTTTGTTCTACAGACTTCTTACCTATCCCCACTTTATATTTTCTCTTTGCATAACATGGGATGTTACTTTAACTCCCAGTGGTGGAAGAGTTCTGACCTGGATGCTTCTAGGAAAGTACAGATGCTGCAAAAATTGGCATTAGTGGCTTCACCAGCAGCACTGCTCCTGGTGCAGTCTTCTGGTGTCAACAGAGGTAGAATCTTTTTGGCTAAGCTTACCTAACAGCAGCAGGGCTTTAATAATACAGACTCCAACAAACACTTGCATTTGGGGATGTCGCTGCATCGCAGTTTTTTTTGACGGTACAGCAGGTTCATTTGGCTTATTAGAGCTGCAAACGGAGGTCATGCAGTCTGATGCAGACTGCACGCCTTCCGACATGTCCACGTGTGAATATGTTCACAGCTGTAGTGTGGTTAAAACCTAGTTGTTGTCTGGTTACATCCCGTTTTGTTTGTAAGCTCGGGCTAGATAAGGGGACAGCCGTGCTGTTTGTTGGGTAGCTGTTGGAACATCTTCCTTAGTTACTGCTGGAATGGAAAGCATTTTGTTATCACAGACTGCAACAGCTGACTTCTCTCCAAATATAGAACAGGAATACGTATTGAATGCTTTGGCTCTTTCTTCAATATTATGAATGTTTCTACCTTTTTCCCATAGTAGCAGGTCAGTGTGATTGCTGGGATTGTTATTCTTGAGAACCTTTGAAAACCTCATTATCATCTTCCAGCTCCGGCTGTGGATTTTGCCTCCTGTCGTTAGGATTCCCTCATAAATTTTATTTTTCCCCTTCTTAATTTAATTTCTATTTCCTGCTCTCAGCTTTTATTTTTTTTACTTGCTAGAATATAAACAAATGTTCAAGTGTGGGGATGTGACAGGAAAGCCCAATAAGCAATCTGTCTGTCCAGGAAAAATAAGCCAGTGTACCTCTGGTCCCAATCAAGGATGCGCGAAGACACACTGATTTGGTCCCCGTTCTCCTTCCATATATCCAAATGCAGTTGTCACAATCATTTCTACTTAAGCTGCCACTAATTTCTATTTTTACAATTGATTGCTCTTTTCTGTCAAGAAGGAATCTAATATGGAACTGCTCCTTTTCAGTGTAACACTTCTTGAACTAAGGAATTGTTTTCTGTAATTTAGAAATTTCAAGGGTGTTCTCTGGCATTAGCCCCCCGATGCCTCCTGCCAAGTGTCTTTGCCTTTGAAATTTCTGGTGATCAGATGGGTTTTTCCCTCTGTTGTGAAGAGGTGCTTAGCTAGCCACTCGTCCTGCGTGCTATCTAATGTGATTTCGGTAGCGTGTAGCAGACACACCAACTCGTACCCTGTCTTGAGCTTTATCTGCTAGAATGTTAATCCGCGAGCATTTGCAATCATATGCCTCTGAGACACAATCAGCTAGAAACAGATAATGTCAGCTTGAAACTGTGCCATACCTATTCCCCGTCTGCCCACTCAGATCTTTCCTAAATAGGCTAGAACTTTTTGTAAATTATTTTTAAAGCATTTGATTTATTTGAAACTTAATATATCAGCAGTATTTTGGGGTTGAATTTATGCACATAACTGAGCAGCCACAAATCTTCTTGTATGTAATTACGGCTTTTGATATTGGTATAGAAGCAGGTAGATTTTTTTTTTCTGTTTTACTAGTGCCTATTATTTTGTAAAATACCTTGATATAATATTAAATAGGTGGTTACTTGCTCCCTTTTTTCTCTTTCTCCTTTTGTTACTTGCTAAGACCTTCCTTACCTGTCTAACAAGCACTAAGATCTTTGCAGACTGCTTTCTTCTGCTTTCACTTTGATTTACACAACAGCTTCCCATCAGAGAAGGAGGACCAATGCTTCACTAGGCTACAGCTCTGAACATTTTTCTCTTAGCTCGGTATATATTAATTTGAAAATCTTTTTTCTTTCTGCTTTTAATCCTTTCTGAGACAGGGAAGATCCCTAAGAGATCATGTGTATTGCGCAGCAGCCTTCCAAGTTCCCTGACATATATGCTGTTGTTAGGATTAAGACAAAGCATTTGCAGAGGATCCTAGCTACCTGTTTCAGATGCCTGTCTTAGCCATGTCTGTCTTTGTTTTTCTGCAATTAGACTCATTAACATACTGTTGTCCTCTTGCTACTTACAGAGTCTTTTGTATTTTCTTAGGATAAATTTTTCAGGAAAAAAAAGTCTTCCACTGATATCTTTTTACATACCAATTAATGCCATTGAAAATCTGTATAATCTGAATAAAAGCTTACAGAAGGCCTAATAGACCATCTAGTTCTTCCCCCCGCCCTCGCATAATCATATCAGCCAAGTAATTTTTTTTCTTTTTTGTAGTCTGAGGCTGACATGGTTACCCCACTGCCACCATTACTGTCTGCAACAGTGGGTAGTCTTGGGTGTGCACTTCATGTTCTTAGCGTTGGGTTGAACCTTGGGGCAGCAGCTGCTCAGTTCAGTCAGATCCGTGGTGCTTCCAGAGGCCTCCTGCAGCATCGTTTTCTGACCCGTCAGGTACTCCCTCTCGCTTCTTGAGAGCATTGAGAAACCTGATCTTGTGGTTTGTCAAAAAGTGCTCCAGGATGAGGGTATTTTGTTGTAAGAAGTCTGCTGCTCTCAGTAATCTTCCCGTATGCCTTCCATGGAGAGGAGGGGCTGGCCTGGTAGCAACAGTGGCAAATGAATTTCAAGCCAATGTTTGAATGATTCGAGGAGGGTTCATAGGTCTTGTTCTGCTCTGGAGGTTGAATGTGACCTGTCCAACTGTGGAGTTGCTGGGATGATTTCTAATGAATCTCAGTTGGTGAAATTAAGCAATAGCTTTAGTCTGAAAGATTTTCTTTTCTCTCTCATAGAGGATGAGAGAACCTGTGGAGGAAGGGGGAAATTTGTTTTTCCATTTCAATTTTTTACTGGGGAGCTTGTTGGTCACTCTTCAGGTTGGTTTTAAGCACTCATCTTTTTCAAGTCTGTCATGGCAATATATATGAAGTAGGATTTATTTGAGGTTACTGACCTGGTCCATGTGTCTTCTCACTTTCTCCTCTGTACACAAGGAATCTCAGCTTTCATTAAGATGATAGCAATATCATTTTTGGATCAGGATTCTGAATCAAAAAAAAAACCCCACCTTGAAAATGGCATCAAGGTTATTTTGGTGCAGAAATATTGGCCTGAGTCTGCAGGCTGGCTGAACAAGTAGCTACTGCAGGTGTCACTCTGCTGCTGAACTGTTAACCGAAATGTCTAACCGTGATGCAAGTGTCAGTGTTGCCACTGTTCCACTCCTCTTGGAGCATTTGAGAACAGGTTTATGGATCACATGCTTCGCTCTTTGGAGACTGTGGTGCAAAGGCTTTGGTGCGGTAAAGGATTTTCAGGAACATTTGCTTTTCACCTTCTCCACCTGACCCGTTGTGCCAAAAGGTGAGAGCAGATGGGAGGCCCGAGAGGTGCCGTTGTTGAACAACCCTGTGACATCTGAGCTTCCTGAATTGAGACCTGTGCTCCTTCCCCTGAGCCATAGGGCTTGGGTTTTCCTGGCTAGAAAACCGAGAGGCATCCTGCCTCTCGAACAAGCACATCCCAGTGGCTGCTCTAGCCTGGTCACGACGACAAGCCTTTCCTCCAGCTTTTTATGCAGGGCTACAGTGCCAGTCATATATTTTCTTAGAGCCTGATGGTAATCCCGTGTGTTTGTGCCTGTACCTGTTGAACCTGTGGCTTCCTGAAGGTGAGGGGAGCCTGGGGAACACCTCGGGATGTCTGTGCTCGCTGCCTGGAGGCACGTCCATGTGCTGTCCCACGTGGGTAGGGCTTGACTTGTGGGAGCAGCATGGCGCAGGCACAGCTGCTCGCTTTGCTCCAGCTGGATTGTGTGGAGTATCTATAAGTAAAGGGAGTAGAGGCTGATATGTGAAGGAGCTCCATTTCTATATCTTTAGCTGGGATAAAAATATTTCTTCAAAACTCATTTCCAAGGAGACCAATGCCTCAATGAAAACATGATTATTTTTTTTTTTTAATTCTTTTCCCCATTTGAGAAAAGGCCAGTTTTAACATGACATTTGGAACCCAGCAAGGGAAGTCAGTTCTTCGTCTTGAGGTGGGAAGGGAAGGGGGCGAGAAACCCGTTTTCCTAGTTTGGAAGGCGGTTTAACTGATTAATGAGATGAGAGGTGACCCTTGTCCTGTGGCATCAGGCATGGGGGATGGGACGAGAATTCGCTTGTCGGGGAAGGGCTTGCTGGAGCTTGTCGAGGTAGCTGGGGCGAGAGTGTCTTTCGCTCAGCGCGCCTTCGCTGGGGCTGCCACCCCACCGGCGACGCTTCCCAAACCTGCAATCAGAGCAGCAAAGCTGCGAGGCCGCTTGCCCCAGTCAGACTTGGGGGGAGGCTGCCTCCAGGCAAGTGGGAACCCGATACACTCGGAGGAACTGGAGCCAGCTGCTGCTTTCCCTTTAGCAATATGCAAGTCTGTGAAATAGTCATGCAGAGCCACCTGCGAAAGCAGATTTAACCCCTTTTATCGTGTGAGTCCCCTCTCTTCCTGGGCTCATGCCCACAGCAGTTTGTTCTCCTGCGGGAGCTCCAGGGTGGCTGGCACACCGCGGGTTTTCTCCTTAGCTTCAGGATCCCCATAGTTGTGCTCCTCGGTGCCTGTCAGTGGTTAATGATTAAATGCAGCTACTGAATTGTGACTGCGTTTTGGGTGTTGACTAATGGGGTAGATGAAGACGTGCAGAACCTGCCTCTGGCACCGTGGACGGCTCCTG
>NW_009701955.1:14392-36230 GCF_000703405.1 Apaloderma vittatum
AATGAGTTCTCAGCACAGTGACTTTGGAGGCCACACTGCCTCATTCACAGCTAAAGATCCCTTTTCTAAAGTCAGCCCGTTCAGGCGCTGGGAGCCGGGCTGCATTTATTACTAACCCCACCCATCCCTGCCTCTTGCAAGAATCTTGTGAGGCCGAGATTGTGTTTTTAGAAGCAGAATGACAGAGAGAAATTCCCTGGAGGCGAATGCAGAGTGTGTGCTGTGCACGCCAGTACAGACACACGGGGCTGGGAACTCCCAGGGAGAGATTAAGTGCGAGAGAAGAGCGCAGAACAGCCAGAGCTGGAGGAGGGGGGTGGAGGAGGCGAGACGCTTTCTAAGCCTCAAACTGAGCCGTTCGGATCTTTTTTTTTCTTTCCTTTAAAAAAAAAAAAAAAAGAAAGCCAAACACCACCTCAACCAACCTCGTTCTCGACAATCTTACTGAAGTGCCTCTTGCGTTCCCGGATCATTTCACTGCTGGGTTTGAAGGACCCAGGCTAACATGATGTACCTCTGGGTGAGTAGAGAAGCATGTGTGAGGGCTTGCACACTTTGCACATATAAGGAATGGAAAGCTGAAGGACTCTGCACTAACGTGAGCGGCCTTCGCTGTTGGGCTTAGCTCTTTGCAGCCTCTACACATAGTGGGCTGCATTTTTCCCTTGTAAAAAATAATATTTAAAGTGAGTACTGTTAACTGGCAGGCTTTCCCTGTGGTTTTAAGTTCCGCTGGAGAAAACAGTTCCGGGCAGGTGCCTAGGAGACAAAATTTTTGGTATAATGCTGCTCACTGTCTGCCATCAGTGAGACTTGTATATATATTTTTCGTTTCATGCATAAGACTGTTTCCATGTGCCTCCTTTACGAGATTCTGATGTTATAGAGAGACATCCCAGGCAGTGGAGGAGTGCTGCTGAAAGTAGTCACTGAAGATGAAGAGAGGGGGAGGGCGCGAATAGCTAGTTTTGCAATTCGGGGCTTTGGAGTCAGGGGGAGAAGCTGTTTCAAAAAAAAAGTTGGACGCGAGGTTGTTTTTCCAGAAGTGGCACGGTTACTCGAGTATCTGGTGGAGTATGGAAAATAATGTCAGGAAAAACATGTGTGAAGTGTTACATAGATCCAGCAAGCAAAGTAAAAGCATATATGTTTTCAGCCTTTGAGCAAGGACTGGAATTTCCTCTGGAGCAGTCAGCTGTTAGGCTGCTCAGTTAGTCATCTGTGTGTCGTTTTGTCTGCTCCTGGGCACCCTTGAGATCCGGCAGTTTGTCCTTGGCTTCCTCACTTAGATATGTGAGGTGAAGAGTAATCAGTTCCCAAGTTTATGTTTGTTTTGTATTTTTCTTTTTTCTTAAATCTGTTCCTACCTCTGAAGGTGGAGGCTCTCACTGCCGCTGCTTTTCGAGTCAGGCTCCCCATCACTCCCAGGAACAAACACTGGTTTATTTTAGCAACAAAGCGAGCCTTGGAACCCGGGCAGAAGGATTTGACTTCCCTCCTTTGCACATACACACACTATCTTTGTTGCAGGGTAACTTGATTCTGCGCCGGGGTATGCACACTTGCTTGCTTTCGTCCAGCAGGCCCCGCTGGCAGGCACGTCCACCTTCCCCGCTCTTTCCCCCTCCCTCTTTCCCCCTCTAAAAATAAATTGGGGTGTGGGACCCCGAACTGGGGTGCTGGTTTTTCACGAGGAAAAGCCGGGTGGGCCCCGTGGCTCAGCTCAGATTTGTGCTTGGTTTGGTGGGTGGGGTGAGAGGAGAAGTAATTCAGCCATGCTGCTGCTGATTTTAGATAAGGGGTAAACAATGGAGATGTTCCTTACCCAGCTCCAAGGCAGAGGAGGATGCTGTCAAGTGTAGGAGCCAGGAGAGTTGCCGTGCCGCCTCCTCCCCTTGGTGAGGGCTGTGTGAGCCCCTCGGTATAAAGCGGAGGTGTCAGCCTACTGAAAGACCCTGCTTTGGCCCGAAAGGTGAAGCGCTGTCCTTGCTTCTCGAGCGGGTTGAGTTCCGGGGTTGCTTGCTGCCTGGTGAAGACTGGTACCCCTCCCTGGGCTGCTGCTTCTGCCTGCGCCCTAAACTTTGGGCAGTGCTGTTGCTGCGCTTGCGTTGCAGTCAAACTTCAGGGGAGTAGGGAAAATAAATCTTAAATGTTTGACTAGTTGAAGGGGTTTTAAGGGCATCTTCCAGGCATCGTGCCATGATAATTAAAAAAGATTAGTGAATTTGTGCTATCTGCCTATGATCTTTTCCTTCTCATTACAGGTTATCGTCTTACTTTCGGGGAATCTTGCCCTCCTTGGTCCTTTCAGAAACCTTTTCCTCTGTGCCCGTTTGTGTTTCTGCTTTAAGCTCTTTTTATCTTGATGGGCTGCATAACCTGTAGCAGTGAGAACGAGGAGCACTGAGGGACAGATCTGGTTTGGTGGGGGGTTTGCTGTGCCTTGGCTGTGCCAGTTTCTTGCTTCCTTGCTCACAGGTTCCCCCTGTTCCCTCCTTGTTCTCCGTGCTGTGCTTTTTTCCTGTTGTGTGCCACTTGTCCTTGGAACGTCAGGACTTCAGTAGATGCATGGAGATTTGTACTGAGTCATTCCTTAATTCAATGCATGAAGCTACATTAATGCAATGTTATATTTGAGGTTTTAGATATGCAAGTCCTGAAATCCAGAATTAAGGTTCCCACAGCAACCATAATGTTTCTCCCCCACGCCCCCAAGGGTGCACGTTACAGAATTATCTTACTTGAAGAGATTGTGCACTACTGAGTGCTGTCACATTTGGCAAAATGAAAAGAACAACAAGCCTTCCTCTGCAGCTGTAGTACATACAGTGTGGGTACTCAGCCCAAAAGTAAAGGCTACCTGCAACATCTCGGTCCCTGATTATAATGCTGTCTCTGAAGTGAGGTGGTGGGGTAGCCTTGGTTCAGACTGACATATGTATTCCCTCGGGTGAAACTTGTTGCAGGATACTCTTAAATGAGAGCCCTGCAGACTGCAGGGGATTGTGGGCTGTAGAGAGCTGGAGAATGGGAAACTTAAAATATGTGTCGTGCTGACCTGATGCTTGGTGTTGTGAGGGAAGTGAAGGCGGCAGACTAGCTGTGCCATTAAATATCAAGAGAGACTATTTATCTTAACACTTTTATCGTGTAGGATGCAGTTGTATAAAGTCTTTCTGAAGCAGAGACGGTATGGTAGTCTTTCTGATGTTGCAAACTGTTGAAATGCGTGCATCTAATCGTCGGTGTTGACACACAAGGTGGGTACTTTGCCTTACATATAGGGGTGCATGTAGGAGTTCTGTTTTTGCAGATAAATATTTTGCTTGTAGGGAGCCATCTAAATCTACTTTTTTCTCTTCTCTCACTCATCCCCATTTGTCTGCAGCTGTCCGGGCTCCTGAATTGCTCAAAGGGGCTCCTAGCCATCAGTTCCCTGGATGGGACGTGGGGTAATTTGGGTTGCAAAGGGAAGAGGGTCTTTGCTTGGAGAGAAGTGTGGACTTCAACACGGGGGCAGGCGTTCTGCTTGTGACAGCTAGGAGCAGAGTGGTTTGAATGTGGGGAAAGGTATTCAACCCTTTCCTTTATAAGAAAGCCCAATTCTTATTTTTTTTTTTTCATTTATGAGCAGATGAATCTTTGTGTACTGTGAGTCATAAGATATAATCTAGAGTCATTTCATTCCAAGTATTTTCTAAAGAGCATGATGTGTTCTGAGAGTTGCATGTATGAATGTTGCCTTGTTGGAGGTCTGTTGTTACAAGGAAGGTTGAAAGGAAGGGGCAGCAGCCCTAGCAAGCAATTTATCAACCATCCTTCTCGTGTGCTCAAAGACAGCTGAAACTATCAAAGGCAGGAGGGACCGAGGTAGGGGAGGTCCATGCTGTTGCTAGGCTTCTGGTAGGAAAGCACCAGATTCATCGCTCTGATCTCAGATTATAGTGGGTATAGATAATTTCCTCATTTCTTGCAGCCATGTACAGAGTACATGCTGAGTGTTTGTGAGAGGGCTGGCTGCCTATTGCAACTAGGAATGATTTCTTTCTCTAGAGCCCGGTGAAAGTGAAGATCTTACCTAGACCTACTAATTACCTACCATACAAGCAGGAATAGTGCTAGTGAGCTTGTCATTCTGAAATATTTTTTTGCTGGTTTCCTTCCTGATCTGCCTTTTGCTTGCCTTTTTGTCAGTTAAAAAACTCTCTTTGCATTTGCTGGAATAATTTTTCCCTGTAGGCTCTGAACTCATCAGCTTTACCGCCAAGGGATTGGAGACCCAAGTCTGCTGGCAAACTTGGATCTTAGCAACGTGCTCTTCCTCATGCCACGTCGTTCTGTAATTTGTTTGGTTTTTTTCTTATGAGGTAGCTACTACCAGTGAAAAGTATGGTCATTAAGGCACAATTTTCAAAGCATGTGTTTGACAGCAGCAAAGCAAGTGGCTATCCAGGGAAAACTGCCTCCCTGCTCTGTTCTGGTGCCAAGCCCGGGGCAGCTAGTGCTGGGGAAGTCTGGCTGTGCCTGTAGGTCTTTAACTGGAACCTGTTTGGTAGGATTGGCGAATAAACATGTCGGATGTCAACCGAAGCTCTGACGCGATGGAGAGCGTGCTGTTGCCAAGTACGGAAGGTGCACACACGCTGTGGTCAAGGCTAAGAGCGGATGAGACATGGTGGCCTCTGTGGCCGTGAGCACGCAGGAGGGTTTCCTCAAACGCACGTTAGAGGTCGGGTCTGGGTGAGTTTCTGTGAATATGGTAAAAGGCGCTTTGGGTTCATATAAACACTGATTCTGGATCCTTGCTCTGGAGCAGGAAAGCCCTGGAAAATCATAAAATGGAGTTCATGCAAAAATCCTCGAGCTAGGAGCCTGTAAGGTGATTTCCCAGCTTGCAAGTCCCCACGGTGCCGTGCTGTGGCATGCATACGGAGCAGCTTGAATCCAGAAGTAATACGGTTGTGTTTGTCCAGCACTGCAACTGAGATAATGAGTTCTGCTGCTCGATAAGGTTTATTAGCTTTGGGGCAGCACTTTGTGAATGTGGTTATACTGCTTCCACACCAGAGCTGCTCCTGTGCACAGCTGGTTTGGGCATGTCGGCACTGTGTTTCCCTGGGAGTTAGTGTGACAAAGCAACTTGCGTTTATTTGCATCTAGGCTTGTGTACAAGCTTTGGAGATTTGGGAAAAAGAGAAGGAAGAATTTATGAAAGAGATTATACAGTGTGACTGTCTGTGTTGTTAGAGGACTAGAGTTGATAATCCAGGTGATCTTTTCCAGCTCTGTGTTCCTGCAAGCCTGTATTCCTGGAAGATGCCAAGGTCACTGCTGAGAAAAGAAATCCCAGTGCAGTTCAAACAGAGAAGGTGTTTGAAATTGTGGTACTGGCTTCAGAGGAGGGAGATTTGGCATCAGGATTGATCTGTTCTGTAGACTACATTTGATTAGTATAAGCCCAGGTAAAATCAGTGCCCAGCACATTGCCATCACCTTCAAAAATTTCCTTCCCTGATGAGTCTAAAGAAAAGAATTAGAAGGCTGTAGGCTGGCTGAGCTGGTGTGAGTTTCTCCAGTGGCTCTTCTGGCTGACTGCTCTTATTCCCACCTGTCCAAACAGTGATGAGCACAGAGGACTCTGTTTGCTGTAAGCCTGTCCAAGTCTTGGGAGACTGACAGAGACCGGGTCCTGTTTAAGTTAGTTTTTCACGAAACAGCCTGTTTATCTTGGAAGGAAGAGAATAAACCGTAAGAGAATAAGAAAAGAATAAACCTCAGCCTTCCTGGTTTCCAGCTGAAAGCTTGAGGAAGAGCGCAGATAATAGCGATTTGAGACTGAACATCTGTGTTTCCTGCACTTCCCATGGTGCTTATTTGCGAATCCTAATTCCAGCAGTGCCAGAACTTTATCCTTGTTCTAACCCTCAAGGTTACGGCAATGTATAGGAGAGATCTTTGAGTGGCTCTAAATTTGGATGGGTCTTCTGCCAGAGCTCTAAGCAGTCACTAGAGTATCAACCACATAGGTGTGCATGGTTAACCAAAAGTGTGATGGGATGGCCCTGTGCGATTAGCTGGAAGAGATCTTTTCATCCTTCAGCGAGGGCTCCTGGATACAGGACGAGTGTGAGTCAGGTTGTGGGGTCAGACAAAATGTTTTCTTTCCAGAGTTAAGTTTAGGGAAGGATCTGTGGTCTGCATCTGCAGAACCGTGGCTCTGGCTGGCACTCTGTACCGAGGGCCATACGACGTGTTCTGCAGCCGTGCGTCAGAGAGGCAGGCTGTGCTGGTGGACCAGTGCGGATAGTTCCATACTGAAAGTGAAAACGGGATTGCAGAAAATTAAGAAATCAGTCAAGGATGTGCTTTGTGCCCTCTGGCGCTAAATTCTTTTGCCAAAAGTGTTAAAGATTCCTCAAAGCTATGAAGAAGCTTAAACAAGTAATTAAGTTTCCCTTGTCTGTCCCTTAAATTTAGGTTTCATTGTTCTCAGAGTCCTACGTCTCATGACTAATATACTGCCTGCACAATGCTCTGGCTGATTTTTTACCAGATGGTTCTTGGGTCTGTAGCTGAATCCAGGGCAAAGGCAGTTAGTTTTTCTCTTGCCTCAAATGAAACATGCTGTCCCCCACACAACACTTTAACTGAATCCTGGACATTAAGACAACAATGAAGTAAAAATACTTTGACCAGATGACAGTTTTTTAAGATATTCTTAGGAATTATTATTCATCGTGCTTTAAGGAGCTGGCACAGGATCATACTGGAACACCCCTCTGTACTTTTTTAATAATTTGTAGGTTATCCAGTGTTGAAACAAAGCTTAAATGCAGAAAAAGTGCTGAAATTCAAATACATATGTACATGGCTAGAAGAAAAAAAAAAGTGCAGTGTGATCTGCCGGTTGCTATTTTTTAACTTTTCATTTCTGTTGTAGCGGTTGCCTTTTTCATCCCACCCTCTATCACGATGGTGATGTCTGCTTGCATCCATGATGTACCTTTTGGATGCGGAGTCCTACTGAGTAAAAACCAAGCTTCTCTCGGG
This sequence comes from Apaloderma vittatum, assembly GCF_000703405.1. Taxonomy (NCBI): domain Eukaryota; kingdom Metazoa; phylum Chordata; class Aves; order Trogoniformes; family Trogonidae; genus Apaloderma; species Apaloderma vittatum. Next base: position 21,443 of record NW_009701955.1, read on the forward strand.
AAGGTGGCAAAGCCTATTTGGCAACACGAGTGGGGTACGTAGCTCCAGCAGGACCATCTCATTAACACTGTAGAGCAGCTTTTTGCTCACAGGCCTGTTGGATCCAGCAGCAGTTTCAGCTATTTCCACCCCCACCCCAATTTATTACACTGAGATTTTGACTGCTGCTTGAGTGAGGAGGAACTGTGAATGCCAATTACTTTTTTTGGTCCAACCTGCTGAAAAGGAGAAGGATGTTCAGCGTAGGTGAGGCTATTGATTGTGGCATCTTTCAAGAAATGGGCAGTATCTGCATTTTTAAAGCCTTAGTGTCGGGGAGATTTTCCTTCTGCAGAAAAAATGTGCTGGAGTGTAGATAGTGTATGTGTAACTGCTGTTTTTTAAACACCTTTAGGACTCAGAAGGGCTGTAGAGATATGAGATGCTTTAATGCTTTTTCCTTGCATGAGGAGCGTTGCTTTCCAATGCAGCTGTTTAGCTGTTGCGAACAGGTGTGCAATACACACCTCTTCCCTCTTCAGTCGGGCAGGGTGGTGATGGATACTCTCTCATTCAAACATGCAGGGTTTTCTCTCCTGCAAGTATAAAAACTTTAAAAATAGTTTACATGTCTAGAAAGAACTGAGTGCCTTGCCCTGTCTCCCTCTTTCCCCACACCCCCCCGCTACCAACTCAAATTACCAGCAAGCTTTGGAAAATTTGGGGCAGGGGAACAGAGGTGCAGCTGGCCTGCATGTGTTGCACCAGCTGTAATGCAAATGATACATGCTGAAAGAGGCTTTTCTCACTTTTGTAATTCTTGGATATTGTTGTGCAATGGAGACGTGCGACAATTTGTCTTAAATGTGTTTGCTGATATGTTCCACAGAGTATACTGCATCCTTTGTTCCTGGCCGGTGAGAGACAATATCAAAATCCCATTGCCCGTTGGCAGTGTGTGTGAATGCAGCTGAGGCTGTCCTCCTGGCTTTCCCATCCGTCAGTCCTGGGGTGATCCCATCACACTTTTGATACCATTTAATTTAGAGGTAGCTTTGATAACTCCTCATCTTTCCTGGCTGTTCAGACATTTTGCTAAAAAATCCCATTTGTTCCGTCCTTCGTTTCTGGAAGCGGCAGTACCTCTTGCTCTTCTGCCGTGGAAGGGCTGGAGGGGAAGGTGCCTGGCTGACCTGCATACTGCTTGTCTGTAGGCACTGGTCGACTTTTCCACTGCTTATAAGAAGCAGGGCACTGGGGGTTCAGTTGTGTAAAAACAAAAGCTGATGTTGATTTAATCCCATTACATTGCGTTGATCTCTCAACCACTGGACTCTTAGTAGGATTCCAACTTTAATCCTGTAAGGATCAATCTGGCCCGTTGCTTTTCTGTCCTGATCCTAAATCCCCCTTTAATCTTGTTAATTATACCAGGCCTTATTTGGTTTAGTTTTTTTCCCCTTGTGGACCAGCAAAACCGCATTAAATCTTTTTCGTTCCCATCTCTGACCTGATGTTTTTACCCTTTGTTCATCCCACTGAGGAACAAGGTGCTCCTGAAGGCTAGTTTTAGCATTGTGGCAGTGCTGCATCAGCCTTTGGTGGTCTGGTATCTGCTGCTTCAGACTCCCATGGAGTCAGGCTGTCGTGCCGCTGTGCCGAATCCCTCCTGGTTCTGTTGAAAATTTTCCCTTTTTTTTCATCTGTTGTTTGATACTGTGCTGTCCAGAGGGTGGGGGGTCATGGAACATGAGAGCCACTTTAAAATAAGAAAGAAATTTGAAAGAAAAAGGGTTTTTTTTGGAGCAGAAACCCATGGACTGGCATTGAAGACTTTGGGGGAGAAGACAATTTCAAGGGAATATGGAGCGCTTCTAGGGTGGTGAGGCAAAGACTCCGAGAAGGAGTGAGGAGATCCCAGGAGAAGGCTTTGGGCGGTCCCGTGATCCACAAATATATTCTGAAGGTCATGGCGAAATCCAGCTGCTTAAATCAGCCTTTTTATGTTTATGTGCGTTCGATGGCTTAAGGAGAGGAATAATATGCATTCAGACTTGAGGCTCTTTATCTTCACGTTGCACTGTCTGCAGGCCTCCAAACCCAGTGCTGCCTTTTCTGGGTAATGCACAGGCCAATTTCTCACTGTGACAATCTGCTCCTGGCATTGCAATAATGGAAACTAGCTGCGCTTAATGTATTCATCTCTGGTATTTCCTATACTGTAAAGAAGAAAACCAACCCAAAATTGCACTTGCATTTGCCGTAACTCGATCAAGAGCTGACAGATCATTTCTGGAGCATGTCTGTGCTGGGATCCTGAACGCTCTGCCAAATTTTAAGCCTTTATCTTGCGATATTGCTCCTTCCCTCTTCCCTGTCTGTGCTGCTCTGTCTCACCTAACAGAGGCTTCTGCTTTTCCAGACTTTCCTACTTCCTAGCATCCGGCCAGAGCGCGGTGGGTCTGATTTTTCCCCTCACCAGAGTGCAGGCTGTAGGGATGGGTCTGCCATAGCAGTAGTCAAGCTGATTCCCTTTTAAACCAGACAGAGGGGAAACCGGTTTTGCATCAAGGAGGATAAGCTCCCTTGATGCCTTTATTGTGATTAAAGCAGCCCTGGTGCTTGGTTTTTGGAAAACACATAGAGCCATGACAAGAGCTGACAATTGCTTTGAAGCAAACACGGGCATTTTCCCAGCAGTTCTAGGGTTAAGGAAATTGCAGAGGGGTGACATGGTGACTGTGTTCCCTATTTTTGTGTGTTGCCAGTAGCGAGAAGGGGGAAACTTTGATTTCTAATCCGCTTTGGAGGAGGCTCCGTATCAGGGCTGCACAGAAACATCCAGTCAAGCAGCTCCTTTATCATAAAGGGGATTTTAATTAAAACTGTTCTCGCATCATGAGCGGAATGAGCGTCAGTGCCAGCCAGCCCTGTACTGGGCATTTATCTCCTTCAAACCACATTACCAGTAATTGCTGCATTAAATCAAAGTCGAGGGAGATTACAGGTCTGAATTGGGCAGGCGGCCGGTGCCAGCACAGGGAGCTCCGTGCTGCCGAGCCGCTGATACGGGAACCCCCTCCGCCCCCCATTTGGGGGTGAAGAGTCGAAGGGCTGCTGGATCCCAAGAAGCCCTTTTTGTTACGGGGCGGGAATTTCTGTCCTAACCTAGGAGGAGGGGCAGGCTGTATGCTCAGAGCATTTTAAGCTACCGGTGTTTTTCTATTAACTTCCTTTCAAAACAAACCAACCCGATAGCAAAACAAACCCTGTGGCGTTGTCATCCCACCCCTGTCTCCTGTACGGATCCACCACAGACATTCTCTTTTGTTCATCTCCTACTGCTTATTCCGGCCCTGAAACTCTGGCATAAATCGCCTCTTCTCTTGGTATGTCCCCTTCTCTCTGCCCTCCTTGTCACAGAGCTGCTGACTTGATCCCTCTTTGCTCTGTCACGGGAGAGCTTCTCCTCTTCTTCACCTCTCCCATCACTGAGGAATTGTATCTTCCTTGACCTGTGGTTCCTTTGCCAACTATGGCTCATTAGTTCACTTAATTATTTTTTCTACGTTTTTAAGCATTCTGTTGTCTCTAGCTCTTGAGCAGCTGTTTCCCTTCTTCTTGTTTCTGTACTTTGACCTTGGTAGCTCCAAAAACCATCTGATCATCCTAGCGTTGCTCTTGCTTACACTCACCAGACCTCTGGCGGGGCAAGGCTGAGGAATGGCCATGCCCACGTGAGGTTTTAGGCATGTGGACTGGCCGAGGTAATTCGATCTATGTGGGCAATCAGTGAACTATCAAAATATGACAGCTGGATTTCTTGGGGCTGTTATTAGATCTGTCCCATATTTGTAAAGAAGGTAAGTCAGGAAGAGAATGTGCAGAAAGCATGTTTGGTTGTTTTTTTACCGTGGCTTTCATTTTCTTTGTTTTCATCTTGGTTATGTATTTTCCTGTTCTATTGCAGACAATCTGTGGGAATTGGGTGGCAGTGATGGTTTTTCTTCATTTTGCCCAGAGATGCCTTTGGCAATCTGCCATTCTGAGGTTAGCTTCCTCTGCCACGTTCCTCTGCTGCAGAAAAGGCTCTCATTCCCGGCACTGTGTGCGGTGGACGCAGCAAAGTACACGAAAGAGGATGCTGCAGCTCGACCTGCCTGCTGAAGCCGTTCAGTCGCAGACCATTGAGCTGTATTAGATTTTCAAGACCCACACAAGTTTCTCAGCCGCTATCTACTTCAGAGCAGTTGCAGGAGGTGTGCCTGCTGTGCCCCTTCAGAGCTTGAGTTGCAGCTTTTGCTTCATTACTCTGTGAGCTTGAGATGCAGCTTAAGTATTGCCCTACTTTAGCTCTGGCCCACGCGTGAGCCTCTAGCCTGAGATAAGTGGTTCTTTTAAATTAAAGCTAAGAGACCTGTAAAGCTGAGGAGGCTGAAGTCTGAGCACTGCTGATATCCAAGCTGATAATGCGGAGGGGTTGCGGTTAATTTTTGCGTCGGTAGTCCTGTTACCATGCAGTGAGAGTAGCCCCACTGCAGAGTAACTGGAGAGATGTGCAGAAGAGAACATGAGCCAAGTCCCTGGTGGAGATTTCTTGATAGGGACAGAAAACAGAGATAAGGGTTTTCATGGGAGCCAGGAAAACCATCTTTATAGCTTTCTGGTTTGGGACAGAGGTTGCAGATAGTGGCAAATTGGGGTGAAGGAACATGTGTGAATTTTTTTGTGGAGGTCACTGCAAGCTGCTGAACGGAGGAGGTGTCTTGACTGTGCAGATGGTGCAACCAGGGAAAGCCCTTGGTGGTGGTTGTCCAGGGATTTCAGCTGCTGTGGCTTCTGTGAGAATTTGATGGGATTCGAAGCTAGCCCACAAGAAAGGGCTTGGGCCTGAGCCATATCGGGCTTTATTCTGTCCTCTCAGCTCTTGGGGAGAAGCGTGGGGAGCTTCTGTGCCCATAGCAGACCTCTGTGTCTGTATCTTGGGACCCTGTGTGAGAGCTAAAAGGTTTCCAGAATTTTGATCGCTCCTGCTTTCTCAGAAATAGATAGGTTTCAGAAAAAAACCCAACAAAACAGAATCTAGGCGTTTGCTGCGTTTTACTGGTTTTTTTCTTAGTCTGAGGCCGAAAGTGATGTAAAGATTGCTTCTTGCCTAAGAGCTGGCATAACCTCAACATACCTCTTGTGTTCTCCACCACAGCCTTCTAATTCTCCACTAAAACCACTGGAGGAGGGGCACAGCAATAACTAGCACCTCTGCCCCAACAAGAGTAGTCCCTGGGGTCACTCCCTGCATTAAAGCATGACTTGCTGCTGTCACCATTCATTTAGTGTGTCTGACTTTGCTCTTTCAGGGTAAACTGCATCGTTCTTGCCAAACCTCAGCTTTGCGTGCTATTTCTGGATCCTTTCTGTGCACTCAGCAAATGCACCAAACTCTTAACAGCAGCACTTCTGGTATTTTGCTCCTGAATCTATTTGGAGCTTCCCGAGCCTGGGATTATTACTGTTTTTTTAAATCGGAATGAGAAAAAAGCGGGATTCATTGTCTGAAGCTTAGCGGGCAAGCAAGATTTTGAACTGAGGCATATGGAAATTAATGGATAGATGTAATTCTTCTATCATGAAATTGTCTTTGGAGATTTACGCTGAAGGTGTCGTATTCTGTGTACTGCCCTGCTGGAACTGTTTCCAAAAGATTTCCTGCAGCAGCTAAAGGTCCTGCCTGCATGATGTTCTCAAATTCCTCAGTTCCTGCCAGTAATGCAGTCTCAGACCCAGCTATCTCACATAGACTGTGCTGCCTGTTTATTTCTCTTTTACTTCCATTCAATTAAGAGTGAGTTTAATGTTTTCGACGTATTTTGTCTCTTGCTTGCACAGTTACAGTGTGTGGGCGGCTGCTCTGCTGTTCTGGATGAACCAAGTTGGGCAGGGAATGCCTTTGCTCCTATGTCAGAAGAACAAAATGCTGCTCGAGAAAACCTTTCCCCCAAATTCCGCTTTCATTTGTGTAGAGGGGAAGCCATGCCACTCTACAGTAGGGATAAATTTAAGTCGATACCAGCATAATTTATTGTGTGGACACTCTTGGAACAAGTACCTTTTTCTATTTTAGTTGGTCACGGGGAAGCAATTTGATAAGCCAGGAGGCGAGGTGGGGAGGAAAATCCATACCAAAACTGTCTCCACTGGGGAATGAGCGCTCGGTGAGATGAGTAAGACACATCCACATGGTGAAATGCTCTGTGATGGCTGATCACGTGCTCCCTTCGCCCCAGGCAAAGGCGAGGTAAAACGTGTTCTCTCAAACCCTTAGTGAAAGTGGTTTATCCCACGAGTGTGTTTGCTGGGATAGACCAGGAACACGCGTGGCATCACCAGTGGCCCCGCGGCAACTCACTGATGGGGCTGAGCTAACGGCATTACTGACACTGTGGTGGAAATGGCCAGTGCTGTTCAGCCCTAGTTTGTGAATCACTCAATTAAAAATACTTGGTGAGAGCATCTCTGATACTACCATCTGCTGACTCCTAATAATATTTATTCTTAGGAAGATAGTTCTTTAAGGAATTAACCTTAATTTGTGTAGGCTTAGCATAGATCTGGAGAAGTGCTCAGGCTTAAGCTGCTGTATTTCGTAGAGGAGTCAGGTCTTTCTTTTCCGATCTCCCCGTTGTCCCCTTAAGGATCAGCTAATTGAACTGCTGCAGCTTGTTAAGTGAAAAACCAAGTGGGAGTATGAGACACAAAATGGGCAAAGCTTTTCTCCGACTGACGTTCTGGAGCTGGCCGATAGATCTGGCAGCCTCTGTAGTGAAGGAAAACTTCTTGTTGCCCCTTTTTCCACTGCCCCCAAAGGAATATAGAAAGGCGGTGTGGCTGTCGTGTAATATCTAAACTACCAAGACAAAACTCAGTCTCTCCTTTGATGTTGAAATTCTGCATCTGGACACCTTTTTGGTTTTTGTGTAGCAGGCAAAAAGCCTGTTGATGGACGTGTAGCATTACCAAGATCAGTGTGTATACAAGTGGTCCCAAAAGAAAGCTGTGCTACGTTCACCTTCTTTGCCAAATGGCTTAGCCCAAAAGTACACTTATTTTCTTCCTGAAGCAGTGCCAAGCACTTAGAGTTCTCCTTGAAAGGAGGCCCAGGCCCAACACACAGATCTTTTTTTTCCCTGGAAAATATGTGTATACTTCTTCCTCCCTTTACACTGTGCCTCTGGTAATAGCTCGGGTGATGGAGCCCGTCTGGTTTTAGAACCTCCTTTTGGACTTGTGTGTTGCATTCAGGTGTGCTGGAGTTTTCTCAAGGTAGTATAATTAAAACCTGTTTTGTAATGCGTGTAAAGCGATGGATTGGGGTAGAAATGAAAGTTGAAGTTGTCTTCTCTATGCTGCTGGTAGGTCCAGACTGCTTCCAGCTTTATTTTGCAACTTAATCACTAATATATTTTTGTGAGTTATTGTTCTGTTAAAGCTGCCTTCCAGGGAGCCAGGTTGTTAGCTAGCGCTGTGCATAAACCCTCGGTTCTGGGAGCGCAGTCTTTTGACAGAGGATTTTTCAAACTTCAGATGAGTGTTCATCGCTGCCTTACATTTTTCCTTTGTAATAATTTCAGAGACACTTTGGGCAATCTGAGTTTTGCCTGAATTGACTTCAGGTCATTGTCCAGCAGCTGAAGCTGTGTGGGCAGGATCTGTACTTCCAACTTCAGGAAGACTCTGCCTACGCAGATGTAACTCCAGGATCAAGAGTCTTTCCTGCAATTTCACAACGAGTCTTTGCTTCTCTTGACAGCTGACACTGCGTAGATCGGGTACTTGGAGAGCATGGTTCTTGGTTGAGGAAGATCCGGGCTTGTGATTTCACGAGTCCTGTTTTGGTCGGTAGGTTTCTGGAGGTTGCTAATTCTAATGTTCCACTGGATGGCTGTGAGAAACCTCAATAAACCAAAAAAAGCGCCGGTTATTCAGCAGCAGAGGTCTTGTAATATGCTTCTTTAGCAGACCGACGTCGTATCCTTGCTCTGCCTCTGTTTTCTGTGTCCTTCCCTAAAGCAGAGTTGGAGGCTTTGAAAATAAGCTGGACTTAAGAAATAATTATTTTTAATTCTGACCTGTCCTTTTATGTTGTGTATTTATAATTGCATTTTAAAACTGCTAGTTTTCCAGTCTAGACAAACCATTAATATTTAATAGCTGCACGTAGGTGATGTGGTGAAGAGCTGAAGGTGGTAACAGGATGCAAGTATCTTATGTCAGTGGTTTAGAGCGTGCGCGATGCCTGGCTCTTAAGTCGCTTTAGATCAGTTTCAGAACTACAGAGCTTGGTTGGGGAGTGTTCAGAGCAGCAGAGGCAGCTACAGACAAACTCCATCACTTTTAACGAAATTGCCTTGCCAATGGAGAACGTGTTGCAGAAGGCTGAAAAGGGAGATCGTCAGTGCGAAAGGACATGGCTGGAGCTATTGTAGAGCTTGCCTTTTATTAAATACCTTATTTGGTATTTTTCTCTTTTAAATTTTCCTGAAATCGTCAATTTTACCCATGAAATCTGGAATGTGTAGTGACTGAGGTTCCATTGTCTGCCTGAGGTATTTCCTTGGCAGAAGCAGTGAGTGTGATGGGGCTGTCTGCTCTGCTACACGTAACCCAATATTTGTTGCTTTCTCTAGCTTTGGGCTTCTTAGGCCTCTTGCCAGAGGGATTTTAGTTTGCTTGGATTTGAAGTGTATTTTTGGTAATTTCATTTGTGCTAATGTGTTTTAGGAACATTAATCCTAATGAACATGAGGAATCAGTAGCACTAGCTAATCAGGCTGGGTTCAGGCAAGCAATGGCTCCTATGGCTTTACCAACGCATTCAAATTGTTTCCTGCGATGGCCTTATTACACTAATCCAACGTGCTCTCGTTTGCTTCTGCTGGTTCCATTTCTGCTTAATGCATCTCATTCCTGATCTTCAGCATTGGCATGCTTAACATGTTTCACTTGCAAAGAACGTGCTGACTTGGTGTTGAGTTATTCGCTTTCCTGTATAGCTGATCCACCACCAGAGCTTCTTGCTGTTGAGATCAAGACACCTATGTAAAACTGCCAGGTATCTGAAATGTGAGGAAAACCAATTTGTGCAGTCACCTATTTGTCGTCATCTTTGCTTCTGCTTGCCATTTCAGAATATTAAGCTTTCCTGTACACGCTCTGCCTACATTTACATCCTTCCCACTTGAATCTCTAATGATTTCAGGGTCAAAATAACAACTAGACCATATGTAATTTTTCTAGTTGTTGGTTATATTAAAACTGGGAAGAAGAAAAAAACCCAACACAACAAATGCAGCTTTTTGAAAAACGTTACAGCTATTCAAACCAAATAAGCAATATAGTCCAGAAAATGTAGCAACTTAGGGGAATGATGACTTTCCTGTACAAATTCTCACCTGGAGAGAGTGAAAGCCACCTTTATGCTCAGGACATGGGACTTGGTTTGGTGCAAAATAAAATTCTCTTGCAGCTCTAAAGATGCAATCTTGGTACCGTGTGCTGTTTGTCTAACACCGGTACGATCTGGCTGAGCTGCTTGATCTATTTAGCTGCTATGGAAATCAGTACATGCTCAGCCAGAAAATGCATCCTTGCTTGCTGGCATGTTTCCTACATTTACATCAGTCTTTAAAAAGCAGAGACATATTGTAAGCTGCTCATCAGATCCCTGATGACCCAGTTTAGCAGATGTAGTGATTGGCTAATTGTTAAAGATGCCATTTTTGGTGGGTGAGAGGAAGAGCATCAGCCAGGCTTCTAGCGATGAAGAGTTAGAATCAGCAGAGGTAAGAGCTCTTTAGTGGGAGTAACTAGATAAGGCTTGGATTAATTTGTCTGGAGAATGGAGAATTATACTAAAGATTTTATAAATTCAGTTTATAAAATGAAACTGTTGGTGTAATTTCCTTAGTAAAGATGAATGTGGTATAATGACTGTGCAGCATGGAAATACCTCAGACTGCATGCAGTATTGCTGTGTCCCCACAGTACCACAGGTTTTATCAATTAAAAAAAAATGTACGTGGAAAAATGTCTGGAACTACCATGGCTGCACTTCAAGAATAGGGAGACTATGGCTAGCTTATGTTCTTATAGCTGTACTTGTAACTGTGACTTAGCATGCTTGCTGTAAGCAGTTTGAAGAAAGGCAAAGCAAAGCCCAGGGCTGTGGTCTTGCGTTTTCTGAAAATGCTCCTCAGTCTGCAGACATCAAAGAGAGCAGTGCGTGTGAAGCAAAATACTGGGGTTTGAGAAGGTTGGGAAAAACTTTTGTGATCTCTGTGCCTTGCTTAGTACACAGAAAGAGGAAAATTAGCTAAATGCTGCTACAGTAGCATGTAAAACAGTGTCTCTAGGCAAAGTGATGGGTAAGTAGGAGACAGAAAATCATAAAATTCAATGTTATAAAAAGAGTAATAAAAATCAGCGGTAACTAGATGGGCGATGCTCTTAGTTGAGGGAGCTGTATGACTGGTAAATGCACAACTGTATCAGGGTTTTTTCCAGGCTCCTGGCATTAGAAATAACAAGTAGAGGAACCAGAGGTACTGGTGCAGAACGTGAAACTGGATATTATAAGGGATAATATCAATCTGCAAGAATAGTAATCATGGCTTTAACATGTATTCAAGATTATGTGCAGTTCAGATAGGGTAGATACAGAAGGTGATAGGCTGGATTGCATGCAGTAGACTGTAAAGAAGAAAGAAGAGTAATACTGATAATGCAGGATCTGTTTCCGGTCAAAACTGCTGTGGGGAAGAATGGTAAAGGAGATCCCAGAGGGAGTACTGTGAGTCTGCTGTAATCCCTCGTAGGATTGGATACAGATACCAATTTACAGCTCTGAAATTATATTATTCCCAGTACCATTAGAGAGATAAATATTAGTATGAGAAACACTAATTTCTCAGATATAGCTTGGAGAACTAATGCTGCTGGTAGTAATAAGGTCAGAAGATTCCGTCACTGTAGCATCATCACGAGTTGTTGTTTAGAGTGTTCTTGGTGCTGTGACTATTACAGGAAAAGAAGCTGTTTAGAAACCTCCACGTCCCCACCTTTGGATGGAGTGATCGTTATACAAGCTTTGATACAGGACGCAAAATATGTAATGAAGTCAGTTGAACTGCATTGAAAACTCAGACTTGAATGTACGAGTGTGTGATCTGGGAATTTTTTTGTTGTTTTTTTTTAGAGGTGCTTCAGATACAAGTTCTTGGTGATGTAAATAAAGGGGAAAAAAACTTGTAAGAAGAAACTTCAGGCTAACTGGAAGCACAATCACATTATAAAGGCTGTAAGGTGCAAAAAGAGAATTTACCAAAGAGAATTTATCTGCAGAGATTGCTGTGGCTTTAAAGTCAGTAGGGATGAAATAAGAACTGCCAAAAATCAGGCCGAGTTAAACCTTGCAATTGTTGCTAAGGAAATGGGTGACAGTTTCTCAAAATACAGTTAAGAGAGAAGGGAAGATGTGAGGCCGCTTAGTATTGGAGAGCGAGTAGAGTTAATGAGGATACTCCTGTTGTGAACGCAGAATTGAACAAATCCTTTTTGTTGCTGAAGGTAGGGATGGAGAGAGCAAGGGCAGGATGGGTAACGGGCAGGAACCTACTGTGGAAGCCCCCACACTGGACATTTCAAAGACTGGTGGATGCAGGCGGGGAGCAGGGTTGCCTGGGAAGGGTTGATACCTCTTAATTGTGGAGGATGATCCGAGTAAAGACTGACCTGTTGGTCCAACCTCAGTTGTACGCTGATGCAAAAGTACTAATTAAAGGCTCTGACACAAATGAAAAATGAAATAAAAGGCAACACAAATCCATCAAAATATGGTTGTGCTGTATCAGCCTATCTGTTTTCAAGACAACCAATTTCCTTAACTTGGTAACATGATTTTTTTCTTAACAGGATGGCGTGACTTGCTGTAGAAGGGTCCTACAGCATCTTACCTAGTGCTACAGGGAAAGGTACTAATGAGGCTAGAGTAAATGCAGTCTAGTGCTGAAGTTGTGAAGTGGTTTAGAAGCTAGCGCTGTTATTCTGTGTAATGCCTTCAAAAAAAAAAAGGCTCGATCAGGTGCAAAAAGGGGCTTCTAGAGATTGAGGAATAGCAAACCCATCACGTGACAAAAGACTGGAACACTTGCTTGTTTAGATGAGTAGAGAGGGGATACATCAGGAAGGTTAATTGTAAGGGAAAAAAAAAAGCCATAGGATGTTCCTGGCAGAAGAACAAAGGATAAACAGAAATTGCTCAGGAATAACGTTAAGCTGGAGAAGAACACAGATTCCAGCTTCAGAGGATTGCTGTTCTAGAGCAGCCTTTTGGCCAGGGTAGCATAGCTGCAAATCCCTGTTTTAAGGTGTTACGTAATAAAATTTATAAAAAGATTAGATGATGTTGATTGGTAGCAGTTGATCTGATTCTGTAATTTTAGAATTATTCACATGTGTAAGCATTTGCAGGAGCAAGGCTATGATTTTATAACAGTTACCTAACTTGTGTTACTGGAAATGCATGTGCATGGCAGGTTGTATGGTAATGTAGTTGAGCCTTTATCTCAAAATAAAATTACAGAGTGCAGCGCCATCTTGTATTTGACTAGTATTTGTTGCAAGTCAGTGTGGAGTAGTAAACCAGCTGTTAGGGCCAGCCTTGCAGAAAATTTAGTAGTTTATTACTAGTCAATAAGGTCCTGCTGTATCCATCTTGGCACGTACAAGTTTAAAATTAATTTTTGTCTTGTCATTTTCTGTGGGACACAGGAAGTGTGACACTTTTTTCTTAATGCTGATTAAGGCAGAGTACTTAAACCTACATTGAAAACTTTAAAGCCATGGCAGTTTTGTCTGCATATGTAGTTAAAACAACAGAGGAGCTTAGGTGGTGCTCCCTCCCCCCCCCCCCTTGTTTTGTTTTGATTGTTATTTATAGATAGTAAGATATCTGCACTAGGATTTGGAAACATTACATTCCCCCGAGGCCTGGTTGGAAATGACAGGGATTGGATTGTGAAATGAATGGAAGGTTTTTAACTTAGTTAGGGATTTGGTTTTAAAACCTGGGGCAGTAATATGGAGCAGCAATAACAGGCTGTGTAAAAGACTTGGGGTTTTTATAAATTAATGCCTTTTCATAAAAAGATGTTATTGGAGATAGTAAATTGCCTGAGTGCATAGTAATGAGCTATGCAAAAGAATGAAGGGCGGGCACCTATTGAACATGCAGTTACAGAAAGGAGAAGGGGGGGAAAAAAAAAAAGGATCGTTCAGAGGAAACCAGATACTGTCTGTGCCCTAAAGCTGAGCTTTGCAAGGGGAGCGCTGAGTGGTGGCCGAGCAGCCCCCTCTCTGAAGGTGCGGAGGAGGAGGCATAATGTGACCTCCAGAAAGCCAGTTTGGGTCTGGGGCAAAATGAACTGGCCAAAGGCAGGAGATGGAAATTCGGTTGTGGGAGCCTCATCCTTTATTTTCCCCAGTGAACAGATCTAGAAGCATAGCTGCTTTCCCATTTATGGGCAATTAATTTCTCTCTCTGTGCAAATCTTCACACAGAAACAATGGCTATAGAAACTTTTATTATTTTTTTATAGATGTAGAAAATGTCATGCTTTATACTCCTCAAATTGGCCACGCTTCTCTTGTGAGGAAGAAGCGTCCCCGTGGCCCTAGGAATGATGATGAGAGTGGGCGGCAGCTGCAGTAACCACTCATCCAGCTCATAGATGTCCTTTACCCGGGTGTCTCAGAAAGAAAAGGTACAGGGAGCAGAGGATGAGCCGAGAGGTGTCCTGCCGGGCTGGGTGGATCAGAGGGCTGTGGATTAGGCACCCCTTACCTAAATTACAAAGTGCCATGCATGCAAATTGTGCTTGATAATGATCCACACATTGAACCTACTGAAAAAAATTAAAATCTTACGTTTAACTCTTTGTGAGGGGGAGGAAATTACCCATAAGGAGGGAAAGGCAGCTACCCCAAACTAGGCTGATGTAGGTATTTTGGTGGTGCACAGTAGCACTACAGGAAAGTTAAAGATCAGAAATGTAAAACATCCTGACTGTACATTTAAAATGAGGGGTTAGGGTGGTGAGAAGGGAACCAATTTGGATAGCCCTTCTTTGGTTTGGTCACTGTTAGCATCCTTATATTTGTAAACTCGGAGGGAGGGGTTTTATCAGTGCTGTCTTTTGGCGAAAGGTGGGAATCTGGTCAGTTTGGGCTGTTAACTCTTTGGGAGCCCAGGTTTGGGCTGGCATGAACCTGGTACGGGTGACGGGCAAAACGTCATGTGATTTGCTATTGGAGATGGGGCCCCTCCGGGGCCCCCGGCCACGATGTGTCTTCTAAGAATCAGCAGCGGGCTCTTGGGTGTCCTGTAACGCACCCGGCATGCAGGGCCAGTGGTGGGGCGAGCCCGCCAGGCTCTGTCCGGGCGGCTGCCCATCTGTCCCCGTCTGTCAGGGAGCGGATTCCTCTCTGGGAAGGGGGAGGATGGGCTTCCTAAAACGGGCAAAACAACTGGCCCTGCCCAGCCTTGCCCCCTTCTCCCTGCTGCTCACTGTCCCCTGTGGCAGAGTTAATCCCCCCTCCCCTTTACCCCCAGTTTGACTGGAACAGCTGAGGGGGGCAACCTGCCGGCCCAAGGTGGGGGGCAGTGGGGGCTATCCTGGGGCCTGGTTCCCCCTGCCGGTTCCGGCAGCCGTCCTTGCCCGCCTCAAGCGTGGACGGGGGGAGGGGGAGGGGGGTA
>NW_009701955.1:36362-40795 GCF_000703405.1 Apaloderma vittatum
AAGGAAGGGTATGGGGGTGGGGGAGGAACAGTCCCATATGTTTTTCCCTGTCCTGGATTGGGAGCGTTCCCTCTGACGCACCTAGAGCCCAGAACATATGCTCTTTTCCAATCCTAAATGCTGTTTGCTTCCTCCCATCCCTGGTGGCAGTGGCTGCGGAGATCCTGTGTCCCCCTCTTCCTGGCAGTCGCTCTGTTTGCTGCCCGGGAGTTTTAGAACGCTCCTCAGTTGAGGCTTGCAGGGCTGTTTTCGGTAGGGGATTTCTAATTTTAGGAGCCTCTGCCACCTATGGTTGAGCGTTGCCTTGCTGGATCCCAGAAGAGAGGGGCTGAGCCGAGCCGAGCCAGGCAGCTCCTTTTTATTTTCAGCTGAGCTAGTGTCAACCTGAGTGGCCCCAGAGGCCCGAGCCAAGCACTGCGCAGGGCTGCCAGAGTCCTTCCCACAAGGCTGAAAGACGGAGACTTGGGTTTGAAGCTTCCAGTCCTGTGTCCATTTGGCCTTTAGCTGGAGGATCTTTGGCTATGTATGGTGTGTATTGTATGGATTACCAATACCCGGTTGTCCAGGTAAGCAAAAGGACAGTGGCGACTTTATAGAGTCTTGGTGTTTGCTCTGTATGTTCTTCGGGCAAAACTGGAGCTTATGTACTGGTTTTGTAGAAGGACTCTGCTTTCGTGCTGGGCTTCTTGGCTTGGGGCGTCCCAGGCCTCAGCAGCGTGAAGGCTCTGTGGACGACTTTGAGACTCCTGCACACGAGCAGTTATCGTTTGACACTTTAACTCCAGCGTCTGGTTTGTTTGAGACTTGTGTGTTTTGGTTTGCATTTTTGGCTTTTTTTCCTTAATTCTGTTATTTTGTTTTCGGGTAGAGGGGTTGAGCTGACAGCAATGCCATGCTCTGCAAACTAGTGTGTTGTCGCGTGCCTTACTGCAGTGTCGGGGTGCATGTGACTCGTACGTGTGACTGCAGCCCATCCCACAGGGATGCCGAGCCCACCCGGAGCGGCTCCTCACCTATTTTTCTCCTTCCTCCTCTAAAACAACCCACAAAACCTCCAACTAAGTCTTATTCGTCACCTTTTTCCTTTCAGAGGCCCAGTGAGGATGTGTGGGGCAGTAGAAGTGGGTGGGTTTGAGAGCAGCGCTCGGGGCAGGGTGAAGCCTGTATTGCAGCCTGGGGGAGGGGGCTATATTTGGAGCACACGTGAGATTTTGCTGGCCTGGCATGTGGAGTCTTGGAGAAGCCAGAGGCTGTGGGTCAGGCTCAAATACTTTTGGAGCCAAGTGAAAGATGATGTTCTCTGCACAGTCCTTGGCTATTCAGTGTCAGCATTCCTTGTCTTCACAGGCACCAAATTTATCCAGAAAACGTGAAATGTAGCCTAGTGGTTGAAGATTATCTACCCTGAGATACGTCAGATAGTCACTAAAGAGTATTTTGTTAGGTTACCTTGTACTGGGGGTTTTGTTACGCACATGAATAGAATTCACCAGCAGAAGTGTGTCTTTTGGTTGTTAAGATTTGTTCCTGATAAATTGGTTCTTTGCACTTGAAACCTTTTTTCTTTTTTTTCCCACCTCCCTCTGGCCTTGATCCAGCTGGCAGGTTTGCTCCATCTAAACTTGAGCCAGCACAGAAATGCAGGTAATGGGATGTTAAAATCGAAGGCTGTGCTTTTTTTCCACCCTAGCAGCAAAGGTGAATTATAGGCATAGCAAAAGAAAAAGGAAAACAAATTCTGAAACTCGCTGAAAGCAGAATACTTAGAGCTTTTCTCCTCTCAATGTCTGTGATTCCTATGAGTGCTAAACTAATCCAAGCATTTGAAAGTGTGTATGTAGACCATTTAGTCAAACTAGAGGTTACTTCTTCATCTGTGCTCTCACCAGGGTGATTTCAGTGACTTTCTCCTGCTGCATAAACATCCTTCTCCAGCTTATTTTCCGTTACCATTGGACTGATAGGAGCTAACCAAAACCCATCATGTACCTCTGAGTGAACACAGAAGAGAATATAAAAGTGGTGCAGACGTGCTCAGGTGGGAGCAATGAGCTTTGCCTAGCGTGATGAGGATGATAAGTTGTGCCCTGGCACTGCAGAGGCAGACTAGTTAAATTTGCCCATAGCTATTTCAGAACGCTACTTCTACAGCACAGTAATGAAGTTTCAATGCATATGTGTGCCTGTGATGCACAAGAAATCATGAGAACTCCTAAGTACTGGCATCTAGAGCCATTCTGAATGTGTTGCTTTTTGAACAAATGCAGTAAGTAGGAAGGGATGTTCTTATGGCTCTGAGCTGTATGTTCTTCAGGCTTCCAGCCTTCAGCTCTACTGCTTCTCTGTTGTTTTCAGCAGCATGTTCTCCAGTCCGAGTCTTCGGTTTTCCTTAGCAAAGGGTGGCAAACGGTGACGGGAAATGGGGCAGTGGTTCCATGACTTTGCATGTAGGAGGAGCTAAGTGGAGGCCCACCAAACTTCACTTGGCCATGAGACAATATCTGAACCCTCAGCCCTCAATGTGGAGAGGTGAGTCGCATAGATTCAGGAATTAGTTATATCAGTCTTGTTCATTATCAGGTGTTGCTTTGTGGGCCCTGGTAGAGCCCAGGACAACAAAGACCTCACGTGTTATCAAGTCTGGTCAAGTCTTCCATGGTATTTTGGAAGCTTTTGAAACTATATCAGATGTTCATCTCAGCTGGTTTTGCGGCAGTTGGAGCTCCTGCAGACTGGTGTTTCTTGTTGCCCGAGCACATCCATTGGAAATGGGGGCTTTTCTTTCGCTAAACAGGAGCAAAGGTGGATGTAATCCAAGCACGGGGGAGGAGGCTCTTTCTGGCCTACAGTGGAGATGAAAGAGGGAGACCAGCGGTAGATCCCACTGAAGGGAATTCCCACTCTGCTGGCACATGAGCAAAGCAGTTGTACCAGCTGGGTGGTGGGAGGCAGTGCAAGTGAGGGTTCAGAGTGTGCTTGGGCACCTCTTTTTCCTTAGAGGGCTCTTTTTGATAGCAACTATTTCTAGAGGTTCCTAAAGTGAAGGACAGGTGGATTAGAAAGGATGCTATCCTGGTTAACACTGGTGGGGTGATGGCAGCCTGCTGTTCCTCTGTCCTGAAGGTCTCTGCTGCAGCCTGGGATCTGGGACAAGACTCTGCCATCCTGTGGCACAGAGGAGACTGAATGAACACAACAGTTAAATTAGGTGGAGGGAATAAGATTATCCCGAGTGATTTGTAGAGCCGTGGTGAATGAGATGCACGTTGCTGAAACCTGGTGCTTTGTCGTGGCGAAGGTATAAGGAGGTCACTGTGGTTTTTTGCTGCCTTGAAATGGAATTTACACTTGACCCAGAACTGAGCTCCAGAATTTTGGGTTTGTAATAGGGGAGGGGGAAAAAAAAATCCAGTACTGCCCCCAGTTTTGCAATATTGCTGGTAGAGAGGATGAGATAGCTCAGAAAAACGTGGACTCTCACTCGGAGCCCTGCGTGCTGCAGCTGTGGAGGCTGGCTCCTTCCCAGAGGACCCCACACCACGGTTGACACGGGGTGGCTGGCCCGTGGCTCTCTGCCTCCATGCTCTGGCGGGACGTGAGGGCTTGCACCGGTGTCTTGGCCTCAGGCTTTTCATGCCAGAGGAGCCAACTGGGTTGGGACCTGCGCTCCTGCTGGCTTTCTCATGAATTAGGAGAGAAAGGGGAAAGGAGGGAGGGAGGGAGCTAGAGGTCAGTTTGCAGTGAATGAAATTGGGAAACTGAGAAGCACCGTGGCTCACCACGGGCTGCCTGGAGAGCAGCACAGTGGCAGAAGCCCACGAAGCGAAACCGCTAGAAGGGAGAACACATGGGGACACAGGGTGTTACTGCACTGTAATTTGCCTTTTCTGCTGCTGAAGCCTGGGGAGTCTCTTGAGTACCAGGTGTCAGGAAGAGATACATCAGAGGGACAACTTGCCTGAGCTGGTTTTATCATGGCATCATGAGCACAGTCCTCTTGTCTAGCCTAGGGATTGGCAGACCTGCGCGCTGCCCCATCCGCGGGTTTCCATGGGTGCAATGTTAGGAAAAATCAATCGAGGCGTCTCAGATCCCGTCAGCCAAATGGGGTAGCAGAATATCGGTCTGTTTTATGGGTTCGCCAGGAGAACAAACGCTGCCAGCCGTGGCGTGCTCAGGTGTTAAGGGCCAGATGCTTACTGAAGATAAATGGGAGGGAGGAAGAGGGGGAAAAAAAAAAAAAGGCAAGCTGGGAAGGAGACCAGCGATCTCCAGATTTTATGATGAAAGAAATGCCGATCCTGGCTCGGATACTGCTTCCGGTTCAACCGACGCACCCGTGTAACCCACGCGTTCTTCTCCCCTTTGTGGCAGGAGAGGAGGAGGGCTGGGCAAACCTGACAGCGCCTTCCCGAGCATCCTCCGCCCGGGAG
>NW_009701956.1:0-1780 GCF_000703405.1 Apaloderma vittatum
AACGCCCTTGGGTTCGGAGAAAATCCCTCGGCGACCGTCAAAAATGGGATTTTGCGCCCGGTTTTGTGGGTTCGGGTGAGGTGGGGCCTCTCGGTGGGGCAAAAAGGTGAAAAAAGAGGGGGAAATGGGAAAAAATAAAGGAGGAAAAATGGGAAAAAAAGAGGGAAAAGTGCTGAAAAAGAGGGAAAGATGTGGAAAAAAGGAGGGAAAATGCGAAAAAGGGAGATGAAAATGTGAAAAAGGGAGGGGAAAATGTGAAAAAGGGAGGGGAAAATGAGAAAAAGGGAGGGGAAAATGAGAAAAAGGGAGGGGAAAATGAGAAAAAGGGAGGGGAAAATGTGAAAAAGGGAGGGGAAAATGTGAATAAAGGAGGCAAAAATGCTAAAAAAGGGGAAAATGTGAATAAAGGAGAGAAGATGTGAAAAAGGAGGGGAAAAATGCTAAAAAGGAGGAAAAATGCTAAAAAAGGAAAAATGCTAAAAAGGAGGAAAAATGTTAAAGAAGGAGGGAAAAAATGTGAAAAAGGGAGAGAAAAATGTTTAAAAAGGTGGAAAAATGCTAAGAAGGAGGAAAAAATGTTAAAAAAGGAGGGGAAAATGTGAAAAAAGGAGGAAAAAATGTTTACAAAAGAGGAAAAATGCTAAAAAGGAGGGAAAAATGTTAAAAACTAGGGGAAGTGCCAAAAAGAAAGGCAAAAGTGCTGAAAAAGGGATGAAAAATGGTAAAAAAGAGGAAAAAATGCTAAAGAAAAAGGGGGAAAAATGCTAAAAAATTAGGGAAAATGTGAAAAAAGGAAGAAGAAATGCTAAAACAGGAGGAAGAAATGTTTAAAAAGGAGGAAAAAATGCTGAAAAAGGAGGACAAAATGTTTAAAAACGAAGAAAAACGCTAAAACAGGAGACAAAAAGTTAAAAAAATGTTAAAGAAGGAGGAAAAAATGCTGAAAAAAAGGAGTAAAAAATGTTCAAAAGGAGAATAAAACCCTAAAACCAGAGAAAAAAAAGGCTATAAAGGAGGAAAAATGCTAAAAAAGAGGAAAAAATGCTGAAAAGGGGAGGAAAAAATGCCAAAAAGGAGGAAAAATACTAAAAAAGAGGGGAAAATGCTAAAAGAGGAAAAATGTTAAAAAGGAGGAAAAATGCTAAAAAAGGAGGGAAAAATGTTAATAAAGGAGGGGGAAAAGCTTAAAAAGGAGGGAAAGAAGCTGAAAAAGGAGGGGAAAAAGCTTAAAAAAAGGAGGGAAAGAAGCTTAAAAAGGAGGGGAAAAAGCTTAAAAAGGAGGAAAAGAAGCTTAAAAGGAGGAGAAAAAGCTTAAAAAGGAGGGGAAAAAGCTTAAATAGGAGAGAAAGAAGCTTAAAAAGGAGGGAAAGAAGCTTAAAAAGGAGGGAAAGAAGCTTAAGAAGGGAAAGAAGCTTAAAACGGAGGGAAAGAAGTTTAAAAAGGAGGGAAAGAAGCTTAAAACGGAGGGAAAAAAGCTTAAAAAGGAAGGAAAGAAGCTTAAAAAGGAGGAAAAGAAACTTAAAACGGAGGGAAAGAAGCTTAAAAAGGAGGAAAAGAAACTTAAAAAGAAGGGAAAGAAGCTTAAAAAGGAGGGGAAAAAAGCTTAAAAAGGAGGGAAAGAAGCTTAAAAAGGAGGGAAAGAAGCTTAAAAAGGAAGGAAAGAAGCTTTGAAAGGAGGGAAAAAAGCTTAAACAGGAGGAAAAAAAGCTTAAACAGGAGGGAAAGAAGCTTAAAAAAGAAGCAAAAAACCTTAAAAAGGAGGAAAAGAAGCTTTAAAAGG
>NW_009701957.1:0-22586 GCF_000703405.1 Apaloderma vittatum
ATGACTTGGCATCGAAAGGCTTGTTCTGGGCTGCGATTCTCTCCTTTTCTGACTTTCGCAGGTAAGGAGCTGCCTCCCCAAAAACAGCCATCTCAGCATCTCCAGAGGCCATGTCTGCACTTTACTGGAGGTAAGTCAGCAGAGGACTCTAATGGAGAGGAGCAATATGGCACTGGTTATTTACATCCATTCTGTAAGCTTGGGACAAAACTTGTATTTCTGTACCTTGGTTTCTCTTCATACTCTTAAGTATTCAAAACATCTAACACATCCTAACTACTATGCAGTCTAGGTCTTCAAATATTTAGAAGAGGAACTTTTAATGACCTTTCAGAACTGTGGGTTTGGAGCTTTAAGAATACTACGCCTCTAAGACAAGAGTGCATTTGCTGAGTAGGTCTCACTAAGATATCACTGTTAGGAATGGAAACACAGTTAGGACATTTTGTCAAAAGTGGAGTAACATATCTGAAAAAAAAAATAGTTTTGATAACATACAGTCTTGGAAAACACTGAACCTGTGGGACATTCACCTGTTAAACATATTGGCAACAGAAATGCAGAGGGGAATTAATGAATTTTGCAAATGAAATTGTCAATTGAAAAAAAGGGCAGGCATTAAGACATTTTAATATTTTGCCATAACTTAATTTCTTATATGCATTTTTCATTCCTAAATACAGTATGAAAATAATTTGAGTATTGTAAAGAATTTGGGTGAAATAAAATTCGAACATTGAAATTGGAATTCCCAAGCCTGTACTAAGATCTCAAATCAATACTTACTGAAAAAAATCTAGGAACAGATGAATTCTCAAAACTAAAATAATAGGAATATTTCTTCAGACGCTTTATCAAACATATATCTAAATACAGCCAACTGTACTTGAAAACTATCTAGCTATATTAGTAATTTTTTTCCCTATTTATTCATTAGGTAATTTTTTTTTCTTGGTCTGGAGTAAGAAAATGGATATCTAAGAGAACTCTGGCATTTTACGTAGGTGGTTAGAAAGGCTTTGTTAATTCATACATTCTCAGGTAGAACACAGAACTTTGCACTTTTTCCTGCTGTGCTCATCTCGATCCAACAAGGATGAGAAGCCAGCACGCCTCGTTCTGTATTAGGTCAGCTAAGCAAAAGTGAAGAATGTCCCCATGGGGATTTTCTGGTGTGCTGTCAGTGGTCAGAGAATTCAAACACAGCCACTTGAAAACCTTGGACACCCCACCACCTTTTACTGTAGTCACACTAGCTTTGAGTATAGGGTGAAACAGTGTCCATTCACTCAGCTCAGAAATCTCACCCAAAAGGATCTTTCTCTGCCGTCAGAGAATTAATAAATTGGTTTCTTACCTCTTGTGACACCAGATGGATGGCTTGCAGGCTGGCAGCTGGTCGGTGCTGTAAAACAGAAATGGCAATTCCCTACTTGCTGCTGCACAGGAATCCAGAGTGAAAATGTACAGGTGCCTTGAAAGCAAGTTTAAAACCTGAGCTGAGAAATTGTGTGCCCTTCTGGAAATGAGCACCGGAGGCAGCAGGGCCCACAAGAGTACCGTCCTCTTTGTGCAAACCTGCAGACACCATCCACTTACCTCGAAGCTTCCGTGGAGACAGGGCAGACTTGTCGCAGGGACGTTTTATATGATCTAGCCTGCAGATGCTACAGATGCCTACTCTTTCTTCGGTCAAAACATTTTTGGCAAACCTTCTTTGGTAAAGCATTGTCTGGCAAACTGAACTAAGGGCATAATTGTCATTTGACATGACTAGATATAATTAGAAAATTTTGATGTCTTACTGACTATATGAATACATCTCCTATAAACGATCTGACAAGGGTGTTAAGGAGGGAATCTGGACTAGTCGAGGCACTTAGAGAACTTGGATGCAGGACTTATGGATTCTATTGCTGTCTTTCCCACCGACTCACTCTATGACCCAGGGAGGATTGCTTGGTATGTCTGTGCTTCAGAAATCCCAGCTGTGCAATAGATAAAATAGGATGCTGAAAGATAAATTAGCATTATTCAAAGCTTTCTGCAGTTGTGATTGTAAAATCCTGACAGCAGAAGTGCAGGTGTATAACAGTTCACAGAAGTTACAGATACAGCAGGATGATCAGGAAAACACTGTAGCAGTGAGATGCTGGGTTTTACCCAGGCTTTTAAGCTGCTGCCTCTGAAAGAGATATGAGGCAGCTTCAGAGATACTGGGAAGAGTGCACACACACACACGCAGAGAGGCATGTGCGTGAGGAATCTAGGAAAGGCCAACACAAGTTGTTTCTTTTGCCTTCCTACAACTGATAGAAAAGTTGTCCAGCCAGTCAGTCATGTCTATAGAAACAACCGGACACATGCACAAACACATCAACTCAGCCTGCAGTCCCAGATGCTCCCCACCCTCAGCCCAGCATTTCCATTCTATCACAAATATCTTGCACACTGACACATTTGCACGATCCAAAACCCCACAGTGCTACCTTTACCAGGGCATTGCTGGTGGCAGGTGTGCCTCTATAGTGCTGACAGAGCAGGGGGAGGGGGGATTTGCTGCTAGTCCTGGAGAGAGATTGATCCGGTTTTAGGAAGAGGGCACTGTCATGTGAGATGCTTTAAATCCTGTCAGATTTAAACACATTCTTCCCCTGGTCATTGGCATTTTGCTTATTAAAGGAGCTCAGTGCATAACACATGGGCAAAGTTAGAAAAACGGTGCATGGGTCTGATGTAATATCCAGCACCAGGCAATGTGCTGTGCTTGGAAAGACCATTCCATGAGGGTTGCAAACTGCAATGTCTGCTGAGCTGGAGCCCAAAGCCAGGACTCACCCCTGGGCTCCATGCTCTATGGAGATCTATGGAAACACCCTGCCCCATGCTCAGGAAGAGCCCAGAGCCAGCCCCTGGGAAATGGTGAATGCAGGGCTCTGTCTGAAATCCTGCTTCTCTGGGGGGAAGACAAGTGGTGCTGCTGGAGGCACCTCCCTCAGCAGGACCCAGAGGACAAATGTGCTCCCCAGCGTGGGTCCAGCAAGCACTGCTCTGAGGGGCTGTAGCAGCAGAGGGCCCAGAGTGCTGGGGTGTCCTGTGATGTCCAGCAGCCCAGTGGCTATTGGTCCTGGCCAGGGGGACAGAAGGGTCTTGGCAGGTCAGAGCGCAGGATTAAGAAGACCATGCAAGAAGAACAAGGGATGGCTGAGGCCTCTCCCAGCGTGTGAGAGCTGGGGGTTTTCTCTCCTCACGTTGGGGTCTGAAAATCTTTGACTTCCCAATGATCAATGAAAAGTCAGTCTTCACAGTGGAGCTCTTCTAGGGTTTTGTTACTGTATTGTCTGTGATGTGTATCCAGCCATGTAACAGGCAGGAGGGAGGCGTGTGGGCAGGCAGCTCTGGGAGGGCAGGCAGCTCAGGGAAGGTCTGGTTTCAAAGGGAAGAGGCCAATGAGTCCAGGTGTTTCCAGATGTGGACAGGCATCAAGTTCTGCTTTGGGGATTGAATTTAATAACAGTAGGTCCCCATAAGCTGGTGTTAGAAACTTCAAGTCCTTTTCTGAAAGTGGCCTAAATCTCAGAAAAAGGTTGTGAAGCAGGGCATAGCAATGAAGGAGAGGTTTCTATCCAGATGGCTTTTGAGTATCTCCAAGGACAGAGACCTCACAACAGCTCCAGAAAACCTGTGCCAGTGCTTTGTCACCCTCAGAGTGAAAAAGTATTTCCTGATTTTCAGAGGAAACATCCTGTGTTTCAGTTTGTACTCATTGCCTCTTGTCTTGTCACTGGGCACCACTGAAAAGAGCCTGGCTCCATCCTCCCTGCACTCTCCCTTCAGGTATTTGTATACATTGATGGGATATCTATAAATAAATAAAGGCATAACATGCAACTCAAATCCCAGATTACAACAATTTAAGGCATTTCCATTGCAATCACCCTCCCTGGTTCCTTTAGACCAGACCATGGGGGTTAACACTGCAATGAATTCCTCCCCTTGCTCCTACTCTGGCTTGGACTTATCCACAGGCTGCACTCCCTTGGGGAAGTACCTGCTGCAAGTGGAACCTTATCCATGAGCCACAGTCTCTCCAGGGATATACCTGCTGCAGCACAGACTTATCCGTAACCACAGCCACCTTGAGATGCACCTGTTCCAGTGTGACCTTATCTATTGGTCACAATGTCTGATCCAGTGTGGCCTTACCCACAGCCACAGTCCCTTCAGAAGTAATCCTGCTCAGCCTTACCCATGGCTACAGTCCCTCCAGGTGAGTACTTGCTCTGTCACGGGTTTATCCATGACCCCACACTTGGAGTTGTTCCAGCATGACCTCATACACAGCCACTGATGCTTCAAGATGTACCTTCTCCAGCACGGACTTATCCTTAGGTCACAGTCCCTTCAGAGATATACCCGCTGTGGCACAGACATAACCATGGCCTCAGATGCTTCAGGTTGTGAATGCACTGCTGGCTCATGCTCAACTTAGCCTCCATCAAGACCCCTCAAGTGCTTTTTTGCAAATCAGCTTTTTGTCTAGTCAGCACCCAGCATATGCTGCTCCAGGGGGTTGTTCCTCCCCAGGTGCAGCTGAAGCTGTTTTCAATATGGGGCCAAAACAGCCATGTGGAAATCAGGATCCTGAAGGCTGAGAGGTAGGAGCTTGTAGAAGAATTAGCACCGTTACGCTGAAAATACAAATCCAGCAGCTTTCCTGTCACCATAAGGAACAACCACATTCATTGACTCAAAAAATGGCAGCTGTAGAGCTATTCAACTGAGATTTGAAGGAATGGGTTCCCTGTCAAAAGGGAATAAACTTTCTGCTAGTCTGTTCTCCTTGGTCCAAGACTGCAGACCTTGTGCTCTGACAGTCCAAGCGTGCTATGTCTGTGGTAACCTCCTTAGGAGGAAAAGCAACCTTGTGTACAGAGGAGTGGTACAGGATTTACACAAGAGAACTGAGAAAACTGCAGACAATCACATCCTACGAGGAAGTCTGGGAATGCTGGCTCAGTGCTCAGGGTATAGAGGGACTGCAGGACATACTGTCCCACCCAATTCCTACATCAAGTGTTGGAGGAGGTCTTACTTCGGCCCATATATGCAAATACACACTGTGAATATATACACTGGCTTAAGTTCAGAGAAGAAGAAGCTGTTGTTACTGTGAATCTCTAATTTGAGTTTCTGTGCCCATCAGAAGCATTGACCTATGGTTACATTAACAGCTCTGTATTAGTACGTCAGTACTACTACAAACTCCTAAGTTAACATAATGTAACTACGGGTACGTGAGCTTTGCTTGGTATCTGAGTGAAATCCCTGAAAGGTGATTGATATTAATCATTCCAGAGCCTGAAGGATTACTGAAATCCAGTAGAATTCTCCAGGATGTTGCATATGGAGATGTGGTTCTCATTCTAAGAACAATTTGCACATTGAGTTCAGTTAAAACTTATATACTCCACATTTAAATACTACCTCCACTATGAAGCAGCATTTATAGATGACACCGAGTGTGCCATCTGCTTGCTTTCCTGTCAGCTGCACTAATACAAAAATAATCCTGGTGGCTTAAACTAGCAGGGAAAAGGGCCTGACTGAACACAGCATTAAATAGTCCAGTGCCATTCAAACTGATTCAAGGCTATTCTAGCAACTCCTCTGGAAGAACCAGCATTAGAAAAGCTCTTTCAGACAGTCAGAACAAGAAGATAAAATGCTAAAACATTGACTACTTTCTTTTGAAAACTCTAAATTCAGATCCATTTTCTTTTTTCCTTTTTTGCGTAAACTGAATTAAGCATGAAAATTAAGAACTTCTCATTCCATTTTTTTCTGTAAATGTTAAAAATATCCTGTTGAAGGAAATCATGAGCTAAAGCAATGACAGCTGTAACAGCATGTGTTGTGAACACAGGTAGTATAAACTCTCAGTGACTGTCTGCAGGGGGAAAACACCAGGTAATTGGGACTAAGTTTGTGGAGGCTGGAAGATGAGGCACAAGAAAGTGCAAAATGGTTGGAAGAATAACCCAGCATTCAGAGTTTTAGTGTATAACATAAAGGTCAAGGAAAGTGTCTAAGTCAGCTGGTATAGACACCCTTGAAAAGAATCTAAACTACTGAGCATCTGCTTTGGATTTGTTTTTAATTTATAAGGCTCATCTACCACACCCGGGTACCGCTTATATGGCACTGACATAGCGGCTTCTTAGAAATTTTACAAAGAAGCAGTCTCTACTCTGAAGTAGATGATCCAGATTTCACTGTCATTTAACTCTGTAGATCCCTGTAAATTACATCAGAGAAAACTCTACCCTGTTCCCTGTATCCACGCACAGCCAGGAGGAAATCTGTCCAGGAAGGCATCTGTTGAAACAAGTGCAGGAGCCTCAATGCAAAAAGAAGAATGTGACATTTCCTGCCAGCCATTAGTTTTCTGTCAATTCTATTTCCATCTCTGCAGGGCTGGAGTCCACTGGGACCAGAAGCAAAATACAGCAGAGTAAAAAGAGAAGAGGCGGACTGAAAACCATCTCTGGATACAGCCTGTCCTGCGCAGCGATGTGCTGTCAGCAAGGCACACGTTTCCCATGGACCAGAGAGGATTCAATCGTGCTGAAAATAGATCCTTCTTGAGACAGAGCTCAGGAAGATGCCTCTCTTTCTGCTAGTCCTTTAGATGTGTATTTTCTTCTCCCGATCCCTGTGTTTAGACAAGAGACAAGGGAGAGGTTCCTTCTATCCATCCAAAGTAGACAACTGCTCAAAGCTATGCAGAGAAGGTATCTGCAGCTTCATGTCTTGTCCTAAGAAACAGAAATTTTCCTGGTGTCCTGGAAAACAGCTCTTCTCAAATGGACCACTGGGCATGAATCTTTGATCTGACTGCATGGTTGAGACAGTTAATTCCATGCAACTTGTCAAAGCATATCCTCCAGAACACCAATTTCAGAATAACACTTCTCAGATATGTCACCTGGAAATGTCCTCAGCAGCAGTAGGCTTCAGCAGCTTTCAGTTCTTGAGGAACAGCACGACTTGCAGGCAGAGTCAGAGAATGGTGGAGTTCGCTGGGGCAGCAAAGGGCATCGCACCACACCACGTCAGAAAGGAGTTCACCACATGAGGAGCAGCAGGGAGGCAGAGTACAGGAGGGTCCTCTTGTAATCACAGGCTAGACACAGTCACAGTGGTAATTGTGTGCTGATAAGCGTTTTCCCAGGTCTGCTACAGGAGTTTCGGGATCGGGTACAAGCCTTTTTCATTGTCAGTCACTAGCAGCTAAAATCAGCACCATATGTTATTTCTGACCATAACACAACATTGAAGAAAATAACATTATACAATGTCCCTTCCAATGGCAGAGGGGTTGGACTAGCTGATCTTTAAAGTTCCCATCCAACCCAAACCATTCTGTGAATCTCTGTGATTCTGTGAGTGGCTGTAATGAGTGAAACCGAAAGAACGTGTGGACTCTCACACCTGAGCCATTGCTCATCATCCCTATCTCCCCAGATACCCACCCTCCACATGATGTCCCACCCATGTGGTGAAGAAGCCTTCGAGAGCTCAAATCACTTCAAGCTGGTGGAGAATGTCATGTGACTGGAGCAAAACCTAACAAGGCACACATGGGAAATTGTACTGAAAACATATTTTCTCTGTCACTGCCAGGCTTGCAGCTGGTGAGATGGCTGGGGAAAAGCTGTGACTGCGGGCTCTGGGGGCAGCTATTCAGCACTGCCCACTGCTCTGGTATGCATTCCCACGGTGGTGAGCTGGCCTTGTGGAGCTCTGATGTAGGCAAAGCCATTTTGCTGTGATCATTACGTGATGGTTATCCCCTTCTTCTGACCACTTCTGACTACTGCAGGCTTTTCTTGAACAGCAAGGTTTTAGTTTATTCCCTTGCTTCCCTTTCCCCAGGCCTTCAGAGAATTTCACTGCCAAATAATTTGCTTTTCCAGCTGCCGTACAAAACATAACCACAGCCCATCTGACAGGATACGAAACAGCAGCTGTGCATCCACCTCCCAGATGAAAACAATGAAGATCTGTAAGGCTTGCTCAGCTCTGGGAAAGCCAGAGCAGAAAACCAGCATCATGCAGAGAGAGTCTCAGAAATCTGTGAATGTGTTTCAGCCTAGAGCAAAGGTGCAGCTGGTATTTTGTATATGGGTGTATGTTGGATGCTTGGTGAAAATTCAATTTCACTTTTTCCATACTATTTATAGTTTTATACAAGTATATCATCTTCTCACCTGATTGTTTCTTTCCCAAAGTGAAGGATCAGAGTCCGTACAGCTTGTCTCTCCAGTGCTGCCATCAATTTTGTCGTCTTTCTCTGTAGTCTTCCTAATCACACAGGTCAAAATTGCAGAGAGCAGGTAGTTAGTGGGCCTGGTACAATGACTTCTTTTTTGTTCTACCTTCATCCTGGTAATTCCTGATACTCTGTCTGCCTTTTGTGACCACGACTGAACACTCACTTGACATTTGGAGGCAACTATTCACTGTTGTGGGAGCCTTCCTATCTCCTCATCCCAGTCCCCCTTTCAGAGACCAAATTTCTGCAGGGTTTTGTGTATGCGAGGCTCATAGTCATTGTACGGACAGAGAAGCTGATTTTCTGTTTCAGTTTATTAGGGGCTTTCAGCAAAATGTCAGTGAGTGAGACTCACAGGTGGTACAGCCCAGCTAACAGAGCAGTAGAGAGACAGATAAAGCTGCGATCTTTTATTTTGGGGGGGGAGCAGACCTTCACTGAGCATCAGAGTTGTGCCGTTATTCCGACTCCTCATGTTTCCAGCAAACACCAGCGGAAGAGCTGGCCGAGGAGATGACATTCAGGATGTCCTTTCTATCACCCACCGAAGCAGCTGAGAGGCTCCTGTTACAGAGCAGGGGAGTGGGGTGGGCAGGCTAAGACGCCTCTGGGTAAGACAAAGAAGAAAGAGAGCAAGTGGCAAAAGGGGGAGGGAAGGAAAATCAGGATTAGGTGCATAATATTAGAACTAGCAACAACTGTATACTAAAAAAGAAAGCAATGAGGTGATATCTTCCTAGGCTGACACTCATCTGTGACAGATGCACAAATCCCACTTCTCGGAAGATTTCAGTTCTCTAAATGAAGATACACTGGTATGGAATTTGTATAAATCTGTTCACTTTAAGCATTAGAATTTTCAAGGTTAAGACAGCCCACTAGATTACCGTAGGATTTCTGAGTGTTAGAGTCACTGCCATGAAACTACCAACAGGTTACATAACAGAATTTTCTAGTGACATTTTCTGAACTAACTTTTTATGTTGCAGAAAAGTTCCTTTTGCATCCTCAGGAAATTTGACAATAGCCTCATTATTTTATGTTGGCAGTTACAGATTTCCTTCGTGGTCAGCCTAAATGTTGCCTTAATTGCTCTCTGCACCCATCTGAGGTGCCGAGGGAAGGATACAAGTCCCTGTTCCTTCTGAAGGGCAAATCAGTTGTGTAAAGCTGAGCAGCTCAAGCAGAAGACTTGGGAGTCAACAAACAGGCACCATCCGAGGTGTTTTACACCGTGGCCTGAGAATGCATATGTTAAATCTGCTGCAGCTCAGGGTGCGGTGCCAACTTCACCCCGTCACTGCTTTGCTGAGCAGTACAGGCGTTGCCTTCCTTCCAAATTAGCCCTCGCCCTCACGTCCCTCAAAGCACCTCCTCCTCCCCAAGAAGTGTCTCCAGGTGGATGGCATCTTGCAAGGTGCCTCGTACAGTCTCGCAGCAGACTCATCCCATGATCCCACACTGCCGTCTGCCTGGCATGCTAGCTAAGCTTGGATTTTACCTTTCTGGACTCTGACTCCAAAGCCTCCATGTGTGCTGATCTGCATTTCTCCCAACCGTACCGTGTTGACACCAGGGATGGGAGTTGGGGGTGGCCTGTGAGACCAGAGTCGTGAGACCCTAACAGCAAGGCTCAGATGATTCTTCCTCTCCTGGGATTCCTGTCAGGAGTTCACAGTATGAACTGTTGAATTCTAGTTACAGTTTCTGAAGAGGAATGTTTTCAATCGTTTTTTCTGCTATTACTGGGATGCCTCATCTGAGCTCAGGAGATCCCCGGCCATCCATATGGGACAGCAGCTCTATATGAGCCCATCGGCTGCATCTATTTTAAACTTTCTCTGAGAGATGTTCTTTTATGGCCACTACGGACTGATGTTTTCCTCAAGACCTTTGCACAAGCCCTTATCAGATGACAGCCAGCCTCACTCCACAGATAGAGTGTCAATTCACAGTGACCCTCGTTCTCCATAGAGCAGTGAGCAATTCATCTTCCTCACATCAGTGTCCCACTTTGATCCTGCTAATCCAGCAGGCTTTATAGCAGGGGCTGTCAGTGGGGTGGTTTTTTTGCAGCCTCTGTTCCTCCTGCATGCATCCTCCCCCAGCTGAGAACCTCTAATTTGTTCTTTTCCCCACTACCTATCCACTCCCTCTGCCCAGGACAGGCAGGAGCAGCTAGCACCACTCAGAGACTCTGAGCTTCTGCTCCCATCTCCTCCTCCACTTCTAGGTTGCTTGATTTGTTTCTTGCAAGATTCTTCAAAAAAACTTACACATGGGTGGCAGCCACAGGCTGGGCTCACACAGAGTCACATCCTAGGTCCCTGTAGTGTGAAACACATGAGCAGCCCACCCCCACATACTCTACTGTCTTACCACTTATGCCTTTTCCTCACATCCATATAATTTTCACCCTCCCAGACTCCTCCCTGAACTCCCCAGCACAATTTCAACCCTACCTCAGCACTGTGGGTACTCTTCCACCCTCCCTCACTTACTAGTTTGTTGATTTTTTCTGCAACAAATGGCACACTGAAGGCGAGTTCAGCTGCTCACATCACACTTAATGCACTGGGTCCCCAGTTCTTTATCTGACCTGAACATCTCCACGTGCTGCTCCTGCTCCACTTAGCTGAGAGAGGGGACATGGCTTTCCGTAATGCTGCTTCCCCTGGAGCAAGCTTGGAGCAAGCCCTACCTCTGCCTTCCTCAGCAGGGAAGGGTTTCATGGATTGGGACCTCTAGCTGGTCAGCAAAAAAAGGGCACAGGCAT
The DNA here is from genome assembly GCF_000703405.1 of Apaloderma vittatum. Classification (NCBI taxonomy): domain Eukaryota; kingdom Metazoa; phylum Chordata; class Aves; order Trogoniformes; family Trogonidae; genus Apaloderma; species Apaloderma vittatum. Next base: position 11,115 of record NW_009701957.1, read on the forward strand.
TGCTTTAATTTGTAGGTTTTCAAGAGAAGTGACGCTACTGTCCACTCCAAACTGAGTCCCAACGGGCCGTGGGAAGTACCTGGGAAGCTGCTGTCTTCCCCACGGGACAGTGCATCGCAAGAGAGAATGGTGAGCACCCTGGCACTGGGTGGGCACAGCATCATTGCACTTCAGAGGGGCCACTCCCGTTCTATACTCCTTCCAGGGGGAGGAGCACACTGGGGCCTGCTTCTGATTATTAGCATTTCAGCTGAGAAAAGAGCTGTGCAGGAGCAAGTCTCCCCGGGGTAAGAATAGCATCTGCCGTCTTAGGACACAACACAGTTGTCCAGCTCCTACATGGCAGCACGTTGCACTGAGATATAGAAGGCAACCTGCCCGCCAAGGAATGTCTTCGAGCGCTATTAGTGGAAGCGGATCATCTGCACAAATAGGCACGACCCCGCGCAGGAGTCTTGCAAGAGCAGGGCTATTCTGAGCCTTTGACAGAGACCATGAAGGGACACAAGTGACCAGCTGATCCCCCTGGCACGGGCAAGTTTCAAAGCCCTCTGCGACCTTGGCTTTTCCTCTGGGAATGACTCTTGTGAAGGCTGATGGGCCATTTGGTGGGATCTCAAAGTCCAGGAGATGGGGCCCAGGAGGGAGCTGTGAATTTTCCACGGGTGCAAGACCAAGCCTCAGCCCCATCAGAATGCCCAGTGGTGCTCATGGCAAGTCCTGTTGGTGGGTGTGTGCCTGTTCCTGAGCTTAGGGCACACAGCCACCAGCTTTGTTTTCAACCAAATCCATGAGAGCTAGAGAGATACCAGAGTTTGGGCAATATTTTACTACCTAGAGCTCTCTATCTCTATCTTTGGTATTGTGGGTGCTTGAGAGGTCCCTTTCTCCAGCCATCACAAATCTCCAACCTATCCCCATCCTTTTAATATCTTCTATCTTATTCTGGTATGGACTTATTTCATTCCAATTTATTTTTATGTCTCATTTATTTTTTACTTCCCTTTCATTTTCATTGCCTTGTGAAAATCAGATCTATGTATTAAGCTCTCTGAGAAAAAAAAAAAACAAACAACACTCTCTCAGAAAAGTTTTACACCTGGATCAACTCTCCCTCTCAAATCAGTCTCCCTCAAGACTCAGTCAGACTGAAGCACAGCAGCACTGTTAGCAGGCAGGAGCAAGTGGTCAAGGGATTGTGCATTAGGCAGCTTATGCAGTGCTGCCACTAGATGCAATCCCACACCCTGAGGGGATGGAGCCGATGCTAGCTCTTGGAAGAAGGCCCCTTGGCACAGTCCCAGCATTCTGAGCTGTTCCCAGGCATGCCCAGCACTTCTGCAGATGAAGACTCGGTTCAGCTGGCAGAACAGAGAAACAACTATTAATTCCCAAGCCAAGTTATTTTTTTCAGCAGCCTAATAAGTTGAACTGACTCCTCCTACAAACACCAGCAGTCTGGCTTTGCCAGGCACTTCTGCACTAGTTGAGTATCTCCCTGTGTCTGTCACAAGACAGGACAACTGGGTGTGGGCAGTGTCAACAGCCCCTCCTCGGCTGCTCACCTAAAGATCAGGCTGGCGATAATGAGGAAGGCTTTAGCCCCTCACCTTGTTGCCATTTGACGAGGCTCAGTTTCCTACAGAGCAGTGTTGCCAGGTGGACACTCAACCAGGGTCTTGAAACCTTCTACCTGCCGTGGCAGGCTGTGCGATGGGGATGTTGTATGGGGCTGTGTGCTCCTCTGAGGCTCTCCAGCAGCGGAGCGCTCCCGTTCTTGCTGCCCTGAACCATCACGGCTCAGCATGGGCTCAACTTCTTTCAGTAACTTGAGCTGTGAAGCTTTCTGACCACGGCCATGCATTTCCTCCAATTTCTTTTATTCTTATTACATGAAAGTGGCAGTACACAAAGCAGACTACAGGTTTTCCACAGAGAGGCACTTTTGTCAACAGGTCCTGAGCCCACTTCTCCAGTCATGCTCTCAGGATCCCAGCTCCAAACTAGCCAGACCAATCTACATACGTGACGTTTTATGCAGGCACCATGGTCTTCAGATACAGTCAACCTGGAGACTTGGGGCTGCCAGGTGGGAAAGCCAGGCTCCGCACTTGCATTCAGCCAACCTTGTCCTGAGGGACAGCCAGAGCATTAAACCAAAGGAAAGCGAATTCCCTTTTTTGAAAAGGGGAGAGCTCCACCGCCGGCAGAAAGGAGTTGGCGGGGTGACAGTAGTGATTATCCTGCTCAAGGCAGATTCCTGCAGAGCCCCATTCCCCAGGGGCTGCTGTGCCCTGCCCACTGTGCTTGAGCAGGCGGGAAAGAGGCTCAGAAGACCAAGGACTGTGTAGCTGGGGCAAGAGCAATCAGCAAACAGTACCAATAGCAGGAAAGAAGGCTAGGAGGCTTAGGTGACATGTTCCAGCTGATGCCTGGATACTCTGCTTCCAGAGAGCAGGAGCTGAAACAGAAGTTATCCCTTGGGAGACTGAAAGGCACATCCAGATCTGTCCCATCTGGTGCAAAAAACTAGCATTCAATTCTTATTTCCCCCCAAATCACAGGCTAAGGGATCGACTGACTAAGAAGATTTGCCAAAGTTCTCTCCTACAGAAATGTGAAAACCCATTTGTAACTAGGGCAGCAGCTCACAGACCTCTGGAGAACAAGGTGGGAAGAGAAACCAGTAACCCAACCCGTGCTCAAGCTGGCAATAGTTCTGTTTACTTTGGGTGAGGAATCTGAGGGCAATAGTTAATTATCTGAGCAAAACAGAGTCCCTGTACGGGTGTTTGCAGATGATCTGCTTCGCAGGTCTTGGCACAGACTAAATGACTTGACTGATGACAGCAAAGCTGGTCTGCAAACTCTCTGATTTGAGGACACAAGCAAGAAAGTGCCAAAGGCTTTACAGCACCTTAGCATTTGACTCATTCATGATGAACAGTTGTGAAGGTTTGAGAACAGGAACTAAAGCTCCAAACATGATCATTCCAGTAGGTTCAGAGAAACAGCTGTGTATGAGGGTGGATTCTTAGTTTGGACCAGCAAAATGAGACCTCATTTCCAAACTAGACTTGTAGATTAAATCCACTCAGAAGCTGAAAATGCTGAAAGTGTTCACTGTTCCAAAAATACCCTTCTATTTTAAATGGCATTTTATATATGAGAGACAGGCAAGGACTAGGAAGAGACATTGACCATGATGGTAGGACCATCCTGACTCTTTATCAAGGAGCATAAGTGCACTGGATGAGAAGGAATGGAAAAAACTACGGGCCAAATAGGGAGTCATAGTGAAACCTTCAAAGGCATTATGGGAGAGATTGGTATCTGCTGGTTTTATTAAACTCTTTGTAGTTTAAAACTGTGAAAGAAGTGATGCCCATCACTTTCTCAGACAGGAATGATGTAACATCTTGGGTTTCTGAGTTTTGTCAGTACCTGTGATCCTGTAGTTTTGAATATACCACACATACAACACAAAGTAGCTGATCATGGATTTCTCTTTGGTAAACACCAAGCAGAATTACAGTGCCCAGTGCTGCTGGGGAGATAAGCTTCAAGGAGCTACTCAGACTTTGCTGCTGGTATAGCAGACCATTTGATAACTACTTCCAAAGTAATAGGTGAGACACCGAAGTTCAAGTTCTCATCCACTTGGAGTTGCAAGCTCCAATTAAGTGTGACAACTTTCTGAAGTGCCGTTTGACTACAAGGAGATTAGAAATACTTGGTTTGTAACACACACAGATGTTTGTGGTCTCACAGGCTGGACCTGTCTTGTTTTCCTATGCAGGGATACAGCAGCAAAACTAAGCATGAATGTTGTATTTTGTTCACAGGGCATGTTTGACACACCCCATCTGCTCACACAGTAGTTTATTCTCAGCTTTGTTCAATAAGGTCAGGATCTGTGTTTTCAAGCAGAACGTACAGACGAAGCCTGTCAAACACCTAGTTTTTAAGGTCAGGACAAAATTGCTCAAACATGATCATAAAAGAAATGAACCCACAGTTTTGACTATGCTTAACTTAGGAAATTACTCTCATCTCAACATCAATTTTTGGAGCACCTGAAGTTGCAGATATCTACTTTATTGACACTAGTAGAGCAGCAGAATGACAGAAAATGTTTGTGTCCACAGGCAAGTGGAATATTACTTCCTACCAGTGTAGCTCTAGCTACTGCAAATCCACAGCTGGAAAGATACCTTGTGTAAGCTCTGATTATCCCAGAGGAAGCTCATTTTTCACTTCCTAAGAGCACCTGGAAAGAAGAGGCTTTGTTTAGCAAACACATGTCAAGATGAGTCTTTTGGTCCCTAAAATCATCTGTCTCATTGCACCGTCCAGCCCAGACGTGCAAGTGGAGCCCAGGTCAGTGTAGTGGTGTCTGTAACCCTTAAGACCACACGTCATCAAATGTCAAGGTGTTGGACTGATGGGTTGAAATGGAGAAACTTATCTGGCGGCTTTCCTGAAGTGGTACTTAACTGTTGCAGTGCTTAAACTACCCGCACCCCCATCCCCTGGGACAGGGAGTAACCTAGCATTTCCAAAACTGAATGTGAAGCACAGAAGGGAGTAAAAGGATATAGTGATCCAGTATATCTATTAAAAGATCTAGTCATTACAGTGTTTAATTTTTAGGCCCCACAGAGCAGAATTCAGAATTTGTGCCAGGTGCCCAGGCTCCATACATACTGCACAGTATAAGGCACCTCAAAGCAAGATCTAAAAATTCAGCGTATTGCAGAGACAGTTGCCCATGGTCAGTATGTTCAGCTTCCCTTTACCTGGGGATACCCATGATATCTGAAATCCTGCCCCTGTCTGCAGTTTCAATTCAATTAGACATTCACCATTCCCTCTTTAAGACAATCTCGTGTCTAGAGACTTCGCTCAAGAATCTGGCCTCAGCCTTCCAAGTGCTTCCCAAGGCAAGATTCCTTGACAAGCACTGAAGAGTCAAAGTCTTCTACTGGGGCATGGCACGAAGTGACTCACTACAGTTGTACACCAGCCTCTGGCAGAGGCTCAATTTATTGAGTCTCAGGCCAGAGCCTTCAGGAGAAAGCATGTTCTCCACAGCATCTCTTCTGGTGTTAAAAAGCTGTATGAGTAAGAGGATGCTGTGGGTAAGCAGAAGGCAGTCTGAAGCCAAGGTGCTCCATTTCCTGGATATGTGCTGTAGGCACTAGTAATTTTGGGCTGAAGATATTTTACTTCCAACCACAAAATGAGCCAGTCTAGTACAGTCGAAAGGTGTTACACCTGCTCAGATCACACTAAGCAGTCTTGGGCTGGAGACAGACAACTGCCTGGGAAGTTCACCTACGGACAAAAGAGTGTTGCATACTTCTCAATCGGAACATTAATTCTGCCTAAGCCTTACAGGAAAGTTGTTTTAGGAATGTTCAGCATTAGGTTGTCTCTCATTACTTTCACTTTATGGACAGTTTCTTAAATCTGAAAATGTGATGAAACTCACCAGAAGGCTCATGCTTGGCAGCAGAACCTGAAATGCCAGCGTTGTAGAATAATAGAACAGAATAGACCTTCAAAGATCATTTAGTCCAAAACCCCTGCCATGGGCAAGGACACCTTTCACTAGATCAGGTGACCCAAAGGCCCATCCAACCTGGTCTTGAACAAATCCAGTGATGGGGTATCCACAACTTCTCTGGGCAACCTGTTTCAGTGTCTCCCCATTCTCATCATAAAACATTTCTTCCCCGTGTGCAGCCTAAGCTTACCCTCTTTCAGTTCAAAACTGTTGCCCCTTGGCCTGTCGCTACAGCCCCTGCTAAAAAGCCATTTTCTTATAAGCCCCTTTAGAGGTTGAAAGGCTGCAATAAGATCTCCCCAGAGCCTTCTCTTCTCTGGGCTGAACAACCCTAACCCTCTCAGCAATTCTTCAAAGTCCCCTCCTTTCAGAACTGTTCCTTCAGAATGACGGCTGTACCCACCACCAAGGCACAAATCTACTGCTCGACTTGCCTGAGTGGGCAGTACAAGCTGCAGAGCTGCCTCCTGCAATAAAGGCTTACCTTTGGAGAAGGGATTTCTCGGGATTTAGCTCTGAGCTTGTTCACTTGACTCTCAGCAATATCTGCCCTTTCCTCCGCCTCTTCTAGCTTACGCTGCACTTTTCTGAATTTGGAGAGATTAGTATTGGCTTGCTCATCCTGAAATAGCAAAAGAGAAGGAACTTAAAACCATCCAGCAACATGCTGGCGTACAGAGCCAACTTTTACGCTGACTGTCCTGGAAAATGGTAAAGAATTATTTGCTTCAGTTTAATGACTCACAGCTTCCTCAGCTTGTCTTTTGTAGGATTTTATTTTCATCTGCAATGTATCTACCAGATCTTGTAACCTCACCATATTCTTCCTGTATTCTTCATTCTGCAGAAAGGGAATGTGCAATTACATATCCTTGGGAAACACCACATCAGGAAAATCGTGGGTTTTTTACACCCACCTGGAAAGTAAGCTCTTTGATATGCCGCTCATATTTGCGGATGTTTTTCATAGCCTCCGCAGATTGTTTATGTTCTTCTTCCAGCTCAGTTTCTAACTCTCTTATCTGGTGAATCAATCAATAATTGGTTTGAGCCCTCACACAGGACTCAGAGAAGAAAGTACCTTTGACACTCATGTTCAGCACTGGTACCCACCCTGGCCTCCAGCTTCAAGAGCTGTTTCTTGCCTCCCTTCAGAGCCAACTGCTCAGCTTCATCCAAACGATGCTGCAGGTTCTTCACTGTCTGGTCCAGATTCTTCTTTATCCTCTCCAGGTGGGCGCTGGTGTCCTGCTCCTTCTTCAGCTCTTCTGCCATCATGGCTGCCTTGAGAGAAAAAGGACACAAGAAACTGGAAGAACATGAAAGAAGAGTGCACGCTGTGTACCATCTGAGGATTCAGCCCCAGCTCCTGCTAACCACTCTTGTCACCACATTTTCTGCTTCATTTTAGTTCTGTGGTGGGACAGTGGCAGAAAAAAGATAGAATCATAAAATGGCCTAGGCTGGAAGGGACCTTAGAGATCATTTTAATCCAGCCTCCCTGCCGCCAGGCATGCCACCTCTCGACTAGATCAGGCAACATATGGAGACCGAACAGGAATTGAACCCGCGACCTTGGCGTTGTCAGCGCCACGCTCAGCTGACTGAGCTAAGCAGCCCCCTAATAGGAAATAGCAGAGGAAAAAAAAATAGGAAGAAACCTGCCTTGCTGCACATGCAGAGCTTGGAACAAGAGAAAGGGTGAATGCTCTGTCCCACCGCCCAGTCGTTACTGTGACCTTCCCCGACATGCTGGTGCCATCGGGCAGAGGAGCCACAGCCAAGCTTGGGGGCAGGAGATGGCACCTAACACACGTGAGTGTGACGGGGCCTGCGTGCTGGGCCTTCTGCATGCCCAGTTGTTGCCACAATAGCCTGGATTGCTAGTGTTACAGTTAAAAACAAGCTATGTTATTTAAGACAAAGCTAGAATGTGTTTTTCTCTCATGCGTTTGATTCCTACATGATCAAATTAAGCATTTCCATGAAATACTGAGTGGCATTACTTACAAATTATGCAAAGGTGAACAAACTGCTTTGGCAGCAAAATACTTGAAAAAGTCTAAATTGAAAAATGTGTTAATAAAATAATGGCACTATAAATTTGGAGGTATATAAATATACATGTGTATGCATATAATTCATTATAATGTTCTATTTCTGTTTTATTGAAACAGATTATAAGTTATCTAATTTTTTTCATTTTCATGACCAAGCTCATTGTCATGAGCAATCCTTCTACTTTAACTCTAAATAATGTTTTAAAGCATCAAGATTTTGGTTTTGATCCTATGCATCACATATCATTAGCAGGTTGGGTCCCAGGACACACCAGCCCTATTGCCTGGCCAAGGTCACTGCCCTTGCACAGGAGGTTATAGCACCAATTTCAAGTGGAAATTCACAATTCTCAACTGAAAAGATCTTAAACAGTATTTTGAAAAGATAAATATTTAAATACGTTAGACACTTTACTGGTTTCATTACTGCTGGATTTTTTTGTGGTTTACATTGCCATGTAGCACTTGAAAAAGTTAATTGGTTTAGACTGACTAAATGCTGGTTTAGTTCATTATGATGACAACAGCCCAAATAACGCATCTGGCAGCAGGACAAGTTCCCTGCTGCTCTAATTGTCCTCTGACAATGTAACCTCTGCAACCAGGCCCACACACTGCTTCTTTGTGCAACTTCTGACAAGAGCACTTTCATGAACTGCCAGCAGCAATGCCATTAGGAAGCCCTGAGAATTTGAAGAGAAAACCACAGTAATATCCTCACATCTGTGATTGCCTTCTTTGCTCTTTCTTCAGCATTTTTTGCTTCATTAGTAATATCTTCCATCTCAGTTTGGATTTGTGCCCTATCGGTTTCAAGCTTCTTCTTTGTATGACAAAGGCTGGCATTCTACAAGGGAGAGAAAAAAAAAAAAGAGGTTTTGAGCGTCTGTCTTTGGTCTCTTACACATAGGGACCATGAATTCCTATTCATGCTTACTCTGTGAATCTCTGGACCCAAAAATATGTCTCTTAGCAAAGCAGACTACCTGGGTATGGAGCAGCTGCACACGTTCAGAGGCATCCAGCAGCTCCTGCTCGGCCACTTTCCTCGAGCGCTCCGTCTGCTCCAGGGCTGCCCGAAGCTCCTCCACTTCAGCCTGCAGCAGGTTTGCTCTGCGCTCCACCATGGCCACCTGCTCCTTCAGGTCCTCCTGAGTCCTGAGAGCATCATCCAAGTGCAGCTGCGTGTCCTAAACACGAAGAGCCATTTTTTTCCTAATGAATTTCTCAGACACTGTGCTTAAAAATAAATAACCCAGAAAGGTAAATCAAGACCTTGAGAACTCCCTGGATGCTGTGCAGGTGTTTCTGGGCCTCAGCAGCCTGGCGGTTGGCATGGCTCAGCTGGATCTCCATTTCATTCAGGTCTCCCTCCATCTTCTTCTTCAGCCGCAGGGCTTCGTTCCTGCTCCTGATCTCAGCATCCAAAACACCCTGCATTGTCTCCACAGTCCTCTCATGGTTCTTTTTTAGCTGGCTGATCTCTTCATCTTTCTCAGCAATCCTTCTGCTAATTTCTGACTTAACCTGAGTCAGTTCTTGGTTGACACCAAGGATTTTGACCTCTTCATGCTCAAGAGTTGCCTTTAAAAGAAAAAGAGGGGAAAAAAAAACCCACAAAAGTAACATTGCCTCAAATATAATCACTGTAATGCCGCTTAGTGACTTCACGGAAATTCCTAATTCCACTGTCCAGGAGACAGACTAGAAAGTTATTCAGCCTGCTCTCTACTTTTTCCACTAGTATACAAACCAACTTACCTCTGCCTCTTCCAGAGCTAACCGCAGTTGAGATTTTTCTGCTTCAGCTTGCTTTTTGGCTTTCTCCAATTCTCTGATCATTTTGCCATTTTCAGTAATTTGTTCAGTCAGATCAGCTATTTCCTCTGTGAGAAAAGAATGACATCAGCCTGTGGTGGCCAGGGAAGCTGAATCCTACACTTTGGGACTGTATTTAGCACCTCTTTACACACCTGAATATACACATATGTATACACATGTGCAAGCGTACACAGTTGCATATGTGTATGTATAGGTGTGTACAGATAAAAACCCATAGAAGCAACTCATGCAGGATGACATAAACAGAGGCGTCGGTGGTTTCATAGCCCTCTTTACTGAGAGTCTGACAGACAGCACGTGTTTACGTGTCCTGACAGGCCATCAGGGTAATGCTACAGGACGCAGAATCCCTTTGGTTGGAAGAGAACTTTAGGATCATCAAGTCCAACCATGAATCCAGCACTACCAAATCACCACTAAACCATGTCCCTAAGCATCATATCAATATGTTTGTTTAAATACGACAGTTCTTGTCATTATATGTTCCCAGTGCATCTGTAAGATTCACTTTCATAAGCTTCACAGTCTCTTGAGGGCTTCAACATTACCTGCTGGTGGCACGTAAATGCTCTTGATATTATGTCTCTGCAGCAGATAATGACGAGCCAGGTCATATGCTTTATTAGCTTAGTTATTTTACAAACCTACTCGACAACGTTTGGTGAGATGTTTACATTCTCCATTAAAATGGAGACAATAGTAATGGAGAGTCCTGTGACTTAGTGTCGCTCTTGTAGATACGAGCATGCTGGTAGAGCGTGCCTGGTCGTGCTAGGGCTGTGAACAGCTAGTGGGAAAGAAGAGCCAAACACTTACGCTTGAGACCTTTGTTCTCCCGTTTGATTGTTTGAAACTGATCTAAGGTTTTCTCGTAGGCATTTTTCACTTTAAAAACCTCTGTGTTCAGCAAGCGTGATTCCTTAGAGAGAGCTTCTCTCTCCAGCTGGCTCTCCTCATACTTTTTCTTCCACTCTGCCACAACCTAAAAGACAGGATGTCTCATTTCCTGCTGGTACCAAATATGTTGGTTTTGTTGTGGCTATTTTCTGTACCAGATAAATACTACCGTCTCTGAAAAGAGGACAAATTCCTATTGCCACATTCTAGAGGAGCTTGTAACTGTTAGACTGAACTTTATTTCAGTAATGGTTTAAGTAAGGAGTATTAGTTTGGCCTTCTAGGAAGGCCAGACTTAAAAGATACTGTGCTCACTTATCACCTTATCAAAGTTCTGCCGTTTCTTGTCAAGGGCAGCTGCCAATGCGTTTGCTCTCTCTATATCCACTGTCAGATCCTCCACCTCCCCCTGCAACTTCAACTTCACCTTCTCCAAGGAGGCACACTTTGAATTCACGATCTCTGCCTGCTGTCCTGCTTCCTGGAGACACTGAGAGACTTTTTTCCTAACGGAGTATCAATACAGCAAGTATTATGTACTGTATACATAACTTAATGAGTACAATATCAGAAGTACATTTTTAAATTAATTGTATAAGAAAAACGTAATAAACTAATTAAGATCATGCTACTAAAAGTAGATCTAGGTTCTGCACAATGCACATAACACCTGGACAGTTCGTTTTATCTATCACATACTTGGCCTCCTCCAGCTCCTCCGTGCGCTGAATGGCGTCCGTCTCGTATTTGGTTCTCCACTGGGCCACTTCGCTGTTGGCCTTGGACAGGGCGCGCTGCAGCTCCCCCTTGGCTTCCTGCTCCTCCTCATATTGCTCCCGCAGCAAGTCACAGTCGTGGCGAGCAGACTGCAAGGCGTGGGCCAGGGCGTTCTTGGCCTGGGGAGACAACGGCATCGGGACAATGAATTACCTGTGAGATAATAGGATGTTACCTTAGGAAATACTGCTGTAGATTGTTTGAACTTGTCAGCACAAGAGGTTCTGAGAACCTTCTTACCAATTAATTCATCAGTATCTATGATTTTACCTCAGGAGCGGTGACAGGTAAAATCTAAATTATAACAACAAAGCTGTGAACTGTTGA
>NW_009701958.1:0-8833 GCF_000703405.1 Apaloderma vittatum
AGCCTTACTGAAGTCAACATATATGACATCCCCTGCTCTGCCTTCATCAGCCCGTCCGTCATGCCTTTGTAGACGGATATCAGATTAGTCAGGCAAGATTTCTCCTTGGTGAATCCATGCTGGCTATTCCTGATAACCTTCTTTTCTTCCAATTGATTAGAGAAGGCCTGCAGAATGAGCTGCTCCATCATCTTCCCAGGGATGGAGGTGAGGCTGACCAGGCCGTAGTTGCCAAGGGCCTCCTTCTTGCCCTTTTTTGAAGACTGGAATGATACTGGCTTTTTTCCAGTCCTCAGACACCTCTCCCTCTCCCCATGATTTTTCAAAGGTGATGGAGAGCGCCTCAGCTCCTGGTACTCCATTTCTTGGTTCTGTCCAGGTCTCTCTGAGTAGCAGCTCTCCCCTCCAGTGTATTGAACACTCCCTGCTCTTAGAAGCTATTTGTAAAGTTTTTGAAAGTGTGTCTTCAGTCTTGTTATCCAAAACATTAATGAAGACCTTCAGATAGTATAGCTTTCGAAGAGACCAATGCATCCGGAGCTTTAGTAGTGTGGGTATGAGAATGCTGGAACTGCTCCATATACCAGGGAAAAGCAATGTTAAAACTTTTACTATGGAGTCATACATTCCCTAAATTTCCAGACATCTGGTTCCCTTGTTCACTCCTGTCTAAGTATTCCTTCTGCTTAATCTGGACTATCTTGCAAAAGGGTTGTCAGGAACCTTAGGGTTTGTAATTTCCTTGACCTGAGAAGATGAAGGCCCTTTCTGCCTCAGTCTCTCTTGGCTTGAGAGTGGCAGCCTCAGCTGTGCTCAGCAGTGCTTTGAAAGGGGCACGGCGTTTGGGTTTGAATTTAGACATACTGGGAAGCTCTTCAGTCACTCAAAGTTGAGCAACTCAATCTTGACACCAGAAATTTCTTGTCCCCTGAGGGACCCTTACAGAAACTTACTTCATGCTTCACATGAGAGGACGCGGAACCAAAAATCTGGCTGACAGGTTTTCTTTTTCAGTAGAGCCTGTGTTGTGTTTTGGTGATATAAGTAATAAAAGCTCAGCACAAAGGAAAGGCCTTTTCCCCAGATTCTTGTTCTCACATAACTCAGACGGCAAGTATGTGCATTCACACAGAAGCCTACCACGTTGAGCTAATTTTATCTTCAGGTCATTTGCATTGAAACTGAATGGGCAACTTTCCCTAAAACACAGCATAGCATAGAAATCTATGTAAAGTTTGCTCTCTGAAATACATAGACTTGCATGCAAGTGAGTAAATCTGCTCCATTTAGAGTGTGTGGGGAGGTGTATCTTTTTCAACTTCTGCAGGAAATATGCTCTGGAACAAAAGTATCTAAATTAGCAGCTAGCTTAGGAAAATAAATCCATTTGAATTAGAGAATAAACGTAGCAGTAAATTGTTCTCCAAATATTTGGTGAAGGAGCTCAGATTTTCTAGGAAGTACTCACACATATCAACAGTCCTCAAGAGTATGCAAGTGGGAATATGGAAAAGATAACTTGTGATGAACGTTTCACATGAATGTGATGAAGCTGGCCTGATTTTTTTTAAGTAACAGGCACTCAGTTACCCTTCACTGAGAACCACGTTGAAACAGCTGTTTGAAAGGGGTTTACTGGAATGCCACCATTTTAAATGATAAAAACTATTTTAAAGGGAAAGATGTCTAAAAGCAGTATGCTCAGATTCTCAATTATATTATCCTTAACTTGATTAAGTCAGGAAAACTTCAGTAGGTAATGTTTGAAAATACTGTAAACGAAAAAGAAAAGAATTGAAGTAAACTGTTTTGCAAACTTCACTAGTGCTTAATAGCTCTCTGCTAAAATAACAGCAGATAACTTTTCTGGAGGCTGTAGCCACCTGAACTACCAGATCATGAAGGTTTAGAATATATATACAGTGGTATATAGATATGACGCAGTTTGGGAGGATTTTTAATTAAAATTGTAGGAAAATTTTGCATTATTTTATATAACACAAGAGTAGACTGCCCTGTTGACTTGTTCTTTTAAATTATTCAGGAATCTGAAGCTTTGTTCCTCAAGGCAATTAAAGCCAATCCGAATGCTGCCAGTTATCATGGTAATTTGGGTAAGAGCCTTTCTAACTCTTATCAGCTATATTGTTTGTTTGCCTTCATATCCATTGTGTTTAAAAAGAAAAAGCAATCTTTTGAGCCTTCTTCCTGCTGGGCAGATTTCTATTTCACTTCCTAGAAAAACTGCCAGCCAGAAGAACAGGGCACTAAACCAGAAAAGCTGTCACACGATATGACAGATCAAGAGGGCTGCACAATCCAGCCCAGAGGTAGCTGCACTTCAGTGTCTGCAAATTGGTTCATTTATGCTCTGCTTGTAACCCGCAATGAGCTCACCCGATAAGAGCTGCCATTTATGGCTGCATTGTAATTCATTCCTTCATCATTCCCATGCCAGCTCTGCTCCCAGGCTTTGCTCCCACGTTTGGCAACAGAACAAGCAGCTACTGTGCCACCAGCCAGCGAGAGACCCTCGCTGGAAACAAATGCTTTAATGTTGTTTTCCGAGTGATTGGCAAGATTGCACGTTATTCAACAATATTGCTAATGGAATTCCTCGTTGATGTTCCAGCTGTGCTTTATCATCGCTGGGGAAATCTTGACTTAGCAAAGAAGCACTATGAAGTCTCTCTGAAGCTTGATCCTACGGCACCCGGGACCAAGGAAAACTACAACCTCTTGAGAAGAAAACTGGAGCAACTGCAAAAGAAAGGCGGTGCCTGACGTTTCTTTTCAGGTTGTCTGTGCATGCTGTTTACGATTAATGTTACATGGGTACTTTTGCCCATGTAAAAGATTCATTCTTTCTCAAAAATAAAACCACCAGCACCGCACACTTGAATGTCCAGTTACGCCCTCCTACAGTTCCTAACATTTCAGCTTGAGGGATCATTTTATTTTTACTCTTGAACTGCTTTTAAAGCCCCTTGGAACATTTTTATAGGTATATGAAAGCAATGCAGATGGAACTTCACACTTTTGATTTGTAATTTAATATCTTCATCGGACTTTTTTGTAGCAGGATGAATATCAGAAGGCAGTTTTATTTCTGAAAGTGATTTTTTTTTAAAAAAGTGCAATTTCCTGTTTAAATCCTGCTATTTTCAAGTATGAAGAGTATCTGTCCACTTCAGATTTATTACTGCCTTCTACTGCCAGTCCTACAGAGCCGGTGGAAGATGGGATTCTCTCCAGCACATCAGTCTAGTCTACTCCTGTAATTTGAGTTATGCTCATGTCCTTGTTTCTGGGTCCACCCTGTGAAGGGTCACATTTGTACAGGAGTAAATGAGGACCAGGATTTGACCATAAATATTTGTCAGTCAGTGTACTGCTGAGGCGTGTTTGAGTGCAGAAAATGCTCTTACATTAAGATGGAGACTTTAGCAAGAAGGAGAGTGAAAAGAAGCATGAGGTGACAGAGGAGCCAGCTAGAGTTTCTGTTCTTGTAGGCAGCCTCATCCAGCATACATATCTTGAGCAACAAGTCGGAATTGCTTTAGTTTCTGTGGCAGGTCAGTATTCTAAACACAGTATAATGTCTATGGGAGTTAATTCCAGCATTCTCACACGTTTCAGTGCTTTGTGGTAAAAGGCCTTACACCTTTTCAGCTCCTACATTGTGGTTAAGGAGAGAATTTCTGTGAGAAAGTACCTGGGCAGAGGACCTGACCTTGACTGTTGACGTCTTAACTGGCAAGAACTCAGCTTCGCCTTCATCTCCTGTGGCTAACGTGTTTGCTGAAGTGGCATTTAAATAAGCATAACTGTTAATGCATAAACCGATCACATAGATGTGGAATGATTCAGAGATGGTATACGTTGATATGATGTCAGTTTTCAAAATGTGCTATGCTTTAATACATATTTAAACTCTGGCTGTCCAGAGTTGTTTCTCTTGTGCTAATACGTAGATTCTTGCTTCAGGAAGTGGTCATATGTCTGTTTGTTTTTTGGTTGGGTTTTTTTGTTGGGTTTTTTTTTTAGACTGGAAGATTGCTATTGGACATGAAAACTGAGGAACTTGATCTGTCTTTTCATATTTCTTTAGTCTTTCTGACCAAGTCCCCAGAAAGAAATTGATCAGTGCAGTATTTGCAGTTTCCTAATTTGTCCAATGGTTATTGTGTTGGAGATTGTGTCATGTTCACCATGCACAACTCATCCATGTGTGGAACTATTTAAAGTGTTGGGGAAATGCCTGCCTTAGGACAGGATGTCACTGTTCTACACTTACACTATGTTTTGAACCTACAGTAGGTTACTTCTACATTATAAATTTGCTTGGAAATTACGGAACCAACTGTGTCTGCAGAGCACACTGCGATACTGCAGAGGTACCAAAGCATCCTCTGACAAAGCTAGTTTAGATCATGCAGCTACTTTATTGTAATATTCTTGTCACTAAACCTAGCCAGCAAGGCTGTGACAGTGTGATGCTATCTGCGAAAATGAATGAATTAACATGCTGACTTCATATAGTATGTTGCCATACTGATTTTAGCTGACGTACCAGAGGCATGTCTTTGTGCTGGTGCAGTTCTCTTCTGCAAATATAGCCTGTTTCTCAGCAGGACCAGTTAGTTCACATAGGGTACTACGTTGATGCAATTCTTTCCATTTCTTCTGGCTTCAGGACAAAATTTTCAGAAACTAGTTTCTAAATACATTTGCAGGATATAAACATGCTCTTTACTAAGTATATGTGCTGATCTAGTAGAACGCTGCATCACTATGGCCAGTTATCTTCTGATAACCAGTATAGTTTAGTCAAATGTAAAAAAAGTGTAGTCTTGCACCTGGGAAAGAACAACCCCATGTGCCAGTACAGGTTGGGGACTGACCTGTTGGAGAGCAGCGGAGGGGAAAGGGACCGGGCGGTCCTGGTGGACAGCAGGATGACCAGGAGCCAGCAATGTGCCCTCATGGCCAAGTCGGGGGGTGTATTAGAAGGGGAATAGCTAGGAGGTGGAGAGAGCTCCTCCTGCCCCTCTACTCTGCCCTGGTGAGGCCACATCTGGAATATTGTGTCCAGTTCTGGGCCCCTCAGCTCAGGAGAGACAGGGAACTGCTTGAGAGAGTCCAGCACAGAGCCACAAAGATGCTGAAGGGAGTGGAACATCTCCCTTATGAGGAAAGGCTGAAGGAGCTGGGTCTCTTTAGCTTGGAGAAGAGGAGGCTGAGGGGTGACCTCATAAATATTTATAAATATGTCAAGGGTGAGTGTCAGGAGGACAGAGCCAGGCTCTTCTCAGTAATGTCCAATGATAGGACAAGGGGCAACAAGTGCAAGCTGAAGCACAGGAGGTTCCACAAAAAACATTAGGAAAAGCTTTTTCCCTGTGAGGGTGACAGAGCACTGGCACAGGCTGCCCAGGGAGGTTGTGGAGTCTCCTTCTCTGGAGACATTCAAAACCCGCCTGGACACGTTCCTTTGTGACCTACTGTAAGTCATCCTGCTCTGGCAGGGGGTTGGACTAGCTGATCTTTTGAGGTCCCTTCCAACCCCTGACATCCTGTGATTCTGTGAATAATACCAACTTTTGTACTTGAAATATGCTGATACAGATAGACACTTCAGTACAAAGAGTAGACTTTTAAGACTTTCCATACATAGCCTATGATTCATCAGATATAGAGAACACCTAGCTACTTCAGTCATGAGGTATTAAAGCATTGGGATCTGGGTGGATGAGTTAGTTTGTAGCAGAAGATAAATGTGTTTAATAGAATCAGGTCTTTTCTGTATATTTGGAATATGACATACTGAGTTTAAATTATTACTCTCATCATGAAGTTCACATGTATAGTTTTCCCTGTTGCCTGCTGTATTAGCTTTACAGAAATCCACTAGATCAATATTATGTACAGGGTATGAATTCTCTCTAGGTCATTATAAACCAAAGTTGTTGTGGGAATTCCTCTGTAGAAGTCAGTTTGTCCTTCTACTCAGGAGTCTTAGATGGAAGAGACTTGCCTACAATTTGGATGTTTTGTTGGTATTTGAAAATGGTGTTGACTCTTCTGTAGAAAACATAATTTCTTCTTGATTAATTTTTTGGGTACCCATATATATTTTTCTGAGGGCTTATTTGCTTTATGTCTTTTTCAGTGCTTACAGAAGTTCAGTGTGATTACTTGTATGATGGTAATAGGAGGGATACACTTATGTCTGAGTGTAATGTTGAGGCAGAATTGGGTTCAAAAGAAGCAACAAACAAGACTGTTTTTTTAATAAAAAATTCCTTCAGACTTTCAAGAATGCTAAACGTTTTTTTTACATTTTTTTCAGAAATATTTTGTGAATTAAAATAATACGTGGTGAGTTTTATTAAAATGGTGGTAATGTTAACCTCTTGCTTGTTTTTTCATACTTCATAACTGACTCCTGGAATAGTACAAAAAACACAATCTGGAAGAGAGAAAGGCGAAGAAGGTTTTGTATGTAACTTGTTACATTGTCTTGGTTTTGCAGTGTGTTCGAAGTTTCCCCCATGTTATCTTTCCACCATTGCTAATTACAGAAGATTAAAGTTTCTTTCTTATCAGCTGGTCTGCTTGATTACATTTTTTTTTAATGATTACTTGTTCAAGTACAGTCCTGAGAATGATTCAATGCAGAGAATGGAGTCAGAAAAATATTCACAATGACTACTATTAACGACCACCTCTTTTTGTCAAAAACTTTCCAGGGAGTTCCCTGATTGTGTGTTGTTCTCCTGTTTAGACCATTGCCATGTACGTGAGTTTTCCTGGTATTTAATTTCATACTTAGAATTCAAGCCTTAGAGATGGGGGGAGGGTATGTGTGTTTATGAGTACTCAGAAATAAAAATTTTCAATGCTTTTGAGTGGTTTGTTAAAAATATTGGGCCTATTCACTGGGAACTTGTTTCACTAATATCTGAGATACCTGAATCTGGGCTGTTTGTACTAGTTTCTCTGTATTATCATTGGGTAAAAAAAAAAAAAAATCACCAGATAATCTGAAATATGATTCTGCTACTAAAGAAAGCATCTTTAGATCTTCAGAGGTCCCTTCCAACCCCTAACATTCTGTGATTCTGTGATCTTTAGATATGAGGCATCACCTACTCGAAGCAGGTATTCCTCTTCACTAACTTCAAAGGGTAACTAAGGTGATTGGCTCATACATGTGAAGAAAATCTCACTGCTGCTTTCAGATGGGACTAATCAGGTCCCATACACCTCCAGTATTCTCATACACTGAAGCAGGTTGGCAGGTACTTTCCTTGAGAGTCACGGAGTTATAATAGCTGGATGAGGAAATGGGATGAGAGAAATTAAGAGAGCTTTCTGCAGACAGTTAAATTTATATGACTGATAAAGCATCTGAATGTCAAATCTCTACCTGTGGAAACAACACTGAGGTCTAGTTCAATCCATTGTTAGCTTATCTGTGAGCACAATAAATGGTAACAGCTTCTTACCAATTTGACTTTTGGTGTCCTTCACTTTGTTTTAAAAACAGTCTAAAGCAACTGTAAATTTGCAGTGGTGAGATTATTTTTTTCTCCACTTGAAGTTGCTGTTTCAAGCTGTGGCTCTTAAAACGTTAAATGTAATAGCACAGCCCATGTCTGAATGGGTTGTGGGTTTTTTTATTTTAAATATGCTAATATTTATTTGCTGGTTCCTGCCTGTGTTCCGTATTCCATGTGAGCACGTAGCTATCATGACATGTTGATTCCCGTGTGATTTGCCCTTTCACTGAACAGTGCTTCCTTCCACAGCTCTTGATGTGTCTGTACAAAATGCCTGTTGATGAGGGCATGTGTAGTTGCAAAAGACTAAAATTTGTGAAAAACAAAAGTGACACCACACACTCAATTTTCTGTGACATAAATGGCAGGGAAGCCAAACATCTGTTATGTACCACCACAAGCAGCAGGTACCACTAGTAAAAGGGAGTAATTCAGCCTGTCTGCTGGGCTCCATGATTGTGTGAAGTGGTTGTATGCAGTGGTGACATTACAGATGCAGCAACCTGGACTCCATGCATTTGTGGAAGAAGAAGGTGCACGTAGCTGTACAGGCTGCCGAGCGCTGGAGGACTGACCACGGCCTTCCTGTCAGAAAGCTGGAGTGGCAGCATAGCGGCAGGGGTATTTCAGTACATGTCAGTGGTTCAGGGGCTTTTTGAGACAAGTATTTTTGTTAGAAAAAAAAAATAACTGCAGATATTGAAATGGGTAGCTTGTGATTGCCAAATTGAACTGGTTTTTTATGGTGTCAGACTGCCAATGATACATTCCAGTTTATTTTCAGCTGAGCAAGAAGTAGATACTTTTGTAAAGGAGCCGTGTAATCTGCATTTTGCTATCTTTTTGCATATTTTAATTTTTTTGCATATTTTAATTGTGATCATGGCTTTTTTTTTCGTAACTTTTTGTTTCGGCATTCTGCTATAAGCTAGGAAGAAAATTCAGCTGGTTTGGTACACTGGTACTGTGATATACAGGAAGACATTCTTCCCCTTAGAGTAACAGTTCAAAATCGTGATTCTACGTAAGTGTCACTTGAGAAAAGTGGTGGAATATCTAACTAATTAATTCAACCGAACAATAAACTACAGAAGGAAAAAGAAGGAGATACTGCCTCAAGCTCTGAGCAATCTTACCCTACTTTAGAGCTGGAATAGAATTATTGAATGCTAATTGAGTGAGAAAGGGAATATTCTGTAACGGACAGGGCCCGGCTTTCAACTCAGGACGAACCGAGCCCGAGCATCCCTTGCTGTTCCCGGTGACAA
>NW_009701959.1:0-1349 GCF_000703405.1 Apaloderma vittatum
CTTACTCATACACATTTTATTCAAAAAAAAATCTGTACAGAATAAAATCATATTTCAGTAATCAAAGAGTGAGATATCACGCTGGTCCTTCAAACAAGTATATCAGCATTTTTCACAAAAAAAAGCAAAAAAAATTGTTTCAAGAGAAGTCAAATAAAATACATAAGCAACAAGACTAACAGTTTTTATATACCAAGGTCTCAGCTTTTAAAAAGTAAAGTAAGTTTTGAAAAGTCACCTAGATTTTGCCAGGACTATAGCCAGGATTTTCCAGGAGGGTTCTGAGGATTGCAAACACTTTCTAACAATAACACTTTCTCTTCATAAATCTAGAGCCCAGGTAAGAAAAGTGCCAGTAAATGGCATAAGGACTATGATGACCTTAACAACAGACTCTTGTACTATTTTTGAGGATTTGCCACTGTGGATGTACACCATAATGTCAAAAAACCCCACAAACCACCAACAAAACCAAACAAGACGACACCAAACCCCCAAACTCTAGCAGTGCTTGTCTTCAAAGATACATGTTTTATACCATCCATTTTTTTTCATCAAGTGACTGCCTCCTCACGTTAATCTCACACTTCATCCAGAATATAAAATGTTAACAGTTACAATAAAATCTCGGACACCATTTTTAAAACATGACAGTTAAGACTGTATCAAGCGTATTTTCCCTGCATGGGTAACAACAGCGTGAGCACAAGAAGCGTCGAGGGCAGCTGACTAATATTTCTCCCTTGATGCTGATCCTATTAATTCAGTTGTGCCCACTGTCGCTGTGACTCTACACTTAACTCACTCTTTATCCCTCCATCATTGTTTTTTATCATGTCATTTGCTCACTCCTTCCTGCAGCGAGATGATACACGTTAGTTTTTCTGACATATCAGTTAAAGATCAGTCTTAGTTTCTGTATCAAGAAAATGAGATGTTTTGAAAAGACAACTAGGATATACAACAGATCCAATTAAAAATGTTACTTTCTATTAACTCAAGATAAATTTTATCTATACTTAGTCAGACACATCATTTCCCTTTTTTATTTTCACACATTTTAATAGGTTTGAAAATTAGAATCTTCTAACACTTTGTCTGCAAAACTAATGAATGGAATACCTTATCAACTAATAACCTTTATCAATCAATTAAATAACCTCAACAAGCTAGTCCAAAAGAGAGTTTTACTCTGCTTTTAGCACTGACTTGACTAACAGAAGTTACCTGCATTTAGTGAATTCACTCAATGCTTCCAGCTAACAATATTTTCAAGTTAATAGATGTCATTCTAACACCCATAATTTTAAATCATCACATTTCAATTAATGTATTGAAAGTGGGAAATG
>NW_009701960.1:0-5467 GCF_000703405.1 Apaloderma vittatum
CTGAAGACTGGAGTGACATTTGCTTTCCTTCCCTCCTCAGGCACCTCACCTGTTGTCCATGACTTACCAAAGATGATGGAGAGTGACCTAGCAATGACTTCTGCCAGCTCCTTCAGCACCCATGGGTGCATCCCATCAGGGCCCATGGATTTATGGATGTTCAGATTGTCTAATTGATCCCTAACCCAGTCCTCATCAACCAGGGCAAACTCCTCCTTTGTCCTGACTTCTTCTGGGGCCTCAGGGGTCTGGGACTCCTGAGGATAGTCTCAAACAAGACAGAAGCAAAGAAGGCGTTCACTAACTGTCTTCTCTGTATCTTGCCTCCAGGGCACCCACCTCATTCACCAGAGGGCCTACATTGCCTTTAGTGTTAGTTTTGTCGGCAATGTATTTGAAGAAGCCCTTTCTGTTGTCCTTGACCTCTCTTGCAAGGTTTAATTCCAAGGAGGCCCTACCTCTCCTAATTGCCTCCCTACATCCTCTGACCACAGTTTTATATTCCACCCGAGTGGCCAGCCCTTCCTTCCATGTTCTATAGACTCTCTTCTTCTACTTGAGTTTGCCCAGCAGTTGCCTGGTTAACCGTGCAGGTCTCCCGAGTCTCTTTCTTGATTTCCTACCTGCTGGGATACACAGATCTTGATCTTGGAAGAGGTGGTCCTCGAATATTAACTGACTGTCTTGGGCCCCTTTACCTTCTAATCCCCTGTCCCAGGGGGTTTCCCCTAGCAATTGTTTGAAAAGGCCAAAGTTGGCCCTGCTGAAGTCCAGGGTTGCAATCTTGCTTGGTATTCTGTTCCTTCCACATTAGATCCTGAACTCCACCATCTCACAGTCCCTAGAGCCAAGGCTGCCCTTTACCACTACCTTTACCACTTCAGCTAGACCCTCCTTGTTAGTGAGCACAAGACCCAGCAGCACTCCTAGTTGGCTCACCCACCTTTTGCATCAAGAAATTATCATCAATGCGCTGGAGGAACCTCCTGAACTACGAATGGCTGGCTGTGTAGGCCTTCTGGCAAACATGTGGGTGGTTAAAACCCCCCATGAGAACCAGGGCCTTATCCATATCCTGTCATCTATAAATAATTGCCAAAATAATACATGTAGAACTCTAGCAGTTACAAAACAATTCTGGAAGTAGTAATACAAAGCCATCATTGATTATTTAAAAAAAAATAATTGTATACAATCAGTATACTTTTTGCCACTCGCTAAGCTCCTATGAGCAACAACTGCTAGCTGGATATCTTTTCCTACGTTACTGTATATCTATGCAAATGGAAGTTGCGTAAGTCTGACTAGAAAAAGAAGCTGTTTTAAAAGCACAGCAGTTAAGTTAATTCTGTAATATTTTGGGTACTGCTGCATAGTTTTGAAACTGCTATTTTAATCTCCCACAATGAGAGTTAAAATAGTCAAATACTATTGCTCTCTATCAATCATTGGGTTTTGCTAGTTAGTATGTTTTTCCTTAATGTTGGCAAATAGAGGTTCTCTTAAATTGCGTTTGTCTTATCTCCTTAAATTAATTATAGAAGCCAGAAAAGAAGCCTGTCATAGAATCGTAGAATAATTTGGGTTGGAAGGTACCTTTAAAGGTCATTTATTTGAATAGGTCGTCAGTATGTTGTATATACTGAAAACAGATTGCTCTATATTAAGGATCTAAATGCTCTTGAGAAGAATCTTGGTCTGTGTGTCTTTCAACTAAAAATTATTTAAAGTTTTTTGTCTTAAGTTTCTACTTAAACAATAGCATTTTGCATTTGCCTCTTGAGGCATGGCTGTGAATTTTCGTGCCACGTGTATTATGACTATATCTCTTTTGTCTTTCAGTGAATGATAGTGTCTAGAAAGGGTATGTCCCTTCAGGAGAGAGGTGCCAATGTCCAACCGGCCTAATAACAATCCAGGGGGGTCACTGCGACGTTCACAGAGGAACACTGCTGGGGCCCAGCCACAAGACGACGCAGTAGGAGGAAGGTATGATTATGTATGGGTGTGTTTCAATGTGTAATAGTAAAATTGGTGTGATATGATTAGAGAATGAATTTTTCTGTACTGCAATTTCAGCATGGAAACTTGTGTAAAATGTTTTTGCCCCTGGAATGCTATCCATACTGTTAGTGCATGATAGAAAAACTTGAATAACTCTATCACGCATGTTCAGCTAGAATAGCAGTAGTAGATCTATGGAGAAGTGTTAACTGAACTATATTCCACAAATCACTGATAGTAACAAGTACATTTCTCGTCTTCCATCCCCGATAACAAAAAAATGGAGGGTGCACAGAGAGTCTTGTATGTGAAATCTGGGAAAATCTGTGTTTCTGTTAAGGAGACTGCATGTTAACTCTTTGCAATTTTGAGTACTGCTAATCTATAATGAAGAGCAAAAGATTTTTCATCCTTCAATATACTTGTACTAATATGTAAGGTTGTATTCTGTAAGTGGTTTTCTCTACAATGCAGAACAAAGAACTTTTCTATGGATGCTGTCTGTGTGATTATTGCTATGTCCTTGTCCAAGTGAGTGAAGCCTGTACAGATAAATTTTCTTTTATTTTTGTTAGAGTGTTAGTCTAAATGAAGAAAGGTTATATTATATTGTATAGGCAGCATCTATCTGTATTCTGGTTCCTCAGAGGTGTTACTGGTGCAGTTGCATGAATGTATGTGTTGAGCTTGGATTTTTTTGACGTAAAGGTATTAAAATATTGCAGGTCATTGGCACTGAATTAAAAGTTTTTCTTACTGTGAAGGAATCAGGCTACAATGTATAATGAAGACAAGGTCTATTTCTTGTATAAAGTCCAACTGAGAAAAATGATCACTGTTGAATGGGTGAAGGAGGCTAGCTCTCTAAGGAACCTTGAGGGGAAATAATTTCATCTGCAAAATGCAGCTTCGTGTTTTCTAAAGTAATCTCTACAGTACAAATGGAAAAGCAGATGATAAGCACAAGGATTCTGTGGCATAAGAGGGGGAAGTTGCTGCCTTATGTAGATGATTATTTTGCAAATTAGAATTGTCTTAGGGGAATATTCTTTCTATAGTGGAGGAATGGTGCACATTCCTTTCTGTTGTGTTATTTCTACAGCTGAAAGAATGTTTAAATTAGATATTGCCCTGCCAACATTTTTTTTTTTTTTTTTTTTTCACTGACCTTGACCTGCAGTGAACAACCCTGTCCCTGGAATGAAGAATTAAAGGCAGGTTATTTGGGCGTGGGGTGGGGAGATTCTTCCTCAAGTATCTGCTGTTCCTTCAAATTTTATAACAGAGTGCCAAGGAGAACGGTACAGTGAGCCAAGTATATGGATGTATTCTGGGGGTAGCACTTTTCTTTTAAGGCACTTAACACAGTCATCTGGTATTTTGGTGCATCTGTTACTTACACTATCACACAGTGATTCAAGATGCAACTTATCTTAAATGACTGGACCTCTTCCATCCCTCATCAAATCTGTGTCAGTGACACTTCCATGAATAAGAGTGCATTGCACTCCTGAACTATTTTAGACTTATTGTAACCAAAGCTCTTTGCTTAAATAAAGAAGATGGAAGCTTTCAATCCTTTTTGAAAATGTGAGCTCTCTAGAATGGGACCTCCCCTGCCTTTTCAACTCCGAACAAGTATTTTTGGTGGGCAAAGCATAAAAAATGTGGATAAATTATGCTGGTTAATATAAACTTTAAAATTTAGTTTCTTTTTTACTGTCTTCTCTATCTCTTTAGTAAGGTGCTGGGTAGAAATGGCTATTGTACAAAGAACAGTGTAAGATAAATCTGTCGGGTCCTTGAAAAATTTGTAGATTAAGTGGAAGGAGATAGGCAACCAGAGAAATCGTGACTATTATCTGAGAGCCTGTCTTTAGACACAAAACTCAAGACTCATTCTTTCATGCATGGAGTGGGATAGCATGTTCAGTACATAGATGGATCTAGAGTTCACAGCTTGATGTACCTTCTTTGTGCCTTGCTGTACTCTGGTGATATACACTGCTTTGGCTGCTCTATTTAAAACAAACAAAAAACAACAACAAAAGCACGCCAAAACCAACTAAATGCCAAACCAACAAGCCGATCTGCAAAACCAGACCTTTTCTTACATTAGTGGGTTTTTTTGAGACACTTAAGACGCTGAGTTATTTCCAGTCTTTCTGACATGTCATCTGTAAAGTGAAACTTCAATTTCAGCTGTAAAATTGTTTAAAAAGAACAAACTGTGGGAAAAAAAACCAGTTTCAATAATATGTTTGGATTGTGTATACAACTGTGAAGTTATGATGCTTCTATGGTATTGTTTTCGTTGGAGCTGGGTATGTTTTTTTTGAAGTAAATCTGTAAACCTGTGCTTTGGCTAACATCATGGAATGGTCATGGAGCACTTGCATTGGAATAATCTTGGAGGAAACTGAAATGGAAGTTGTGCTCTAGGAGAAGAATTCATGCATCCTGGTCACTTGTGGTTGTAATCTGGTCTGCTTTGAAATAGCAATCATTGAAGCGTATAGGTGGTGGATGTTGGTCCTTAATGGCAACTATCTTGCTTTACAAATTTTCTTGTGTTGATCTGCACTACTTGTTGATGTAGTTGTACAGGTAATATAAGATTTTATTCAGCCACTTTTAGATCTGTGTGTTTCTTACAAAAACCCCAAGCAAAACAAACAAACAAACCAAAACAAACCAAATTGCACTTAAAATAAAAACCCTAGTATTATAGAGGGAATTAAGCAGTAATCCGGATTGGGGGTGGGTGGGGGGTGTGGATGTTGCTTTGTGGCTAAAACTAGCCACAAAGCGTATAAGCAAACTTAAGGGCCACACCTTCTGAAATGTCAGAAAAGGTTACTTCATTTTGGTCATAGATACACAATCATAACCCTTTGAGCAAGGACAACTTTAGATACTGTCTGAACTTGTGTACTTGATTACATTTCCCCTTTGTATAAATAGCTTTTAAAGTGCTGGAAATACAACAGCTTTTTCCTTAAAGATTTCTTGTGGCTAAGCATGTTTAAAATACAAATTAAGTGGCAAAACCTTGAAGAGTTTGTGCAGCTTGTCATTCCTATCTTCAGACTTGGATGTGAAATTTTGCTGCGGAGACCAACTTCAGAGCAGGTAAGACTGCGCTAGGGAAGGAATCTTAAGCTAAAAAGGCTGACAGAAAGCTCTTTTGAGGGCTTTTTTTAAGCCGGCTACAGCGACCAGGCCTGGGCCAGCACCAGCAGCTTAGGGGCGGGCACCCGAGAGAGCGTGGGCGGAGCCACCCTCAGCGGCGGGGACTTTAAACAAGGTTAATCAGCTGTTAAAGTTGATCACCTGTTAATGTTTATCAGCTGTTGGTATTAATCACCTGTTAACTGTGCCCTCAGGGTTTAAGAAGCCTGAGGGAGGGCAGTGACTTATTGTCACCAAAGCTCCAGGTGACCTGGCTACTGAGGATATGGTG
>NW_009701961.1:0-91725 GCF_000703405.1 Apaloderma vittatum
TGTGGACCATCATATCTCTTCAGTATGAATTTTATACAATGCCTCATTGACTGTATTGATGAAGCTCTGTATAATCAGCTATCTGGCTGTATACGCAGCTTCCAATCTTGTCTTGAGTTAGTTAATTTATTTTAGCCTCATTATGATGGCATTATGATTTTCTGATTCCTCTGAAATAGTTATTTTAATATTCAATATTAATTACATTTAGGTTCAGTTTAGAACAGTTTTGTAGGATGTATGTTAAGGACATAGGCTGGATTTGATGATCTCAGAGGCTGGACCTGACTAAGTCAGAGGCTGGACTTGATGATCTCAGACGTCTTTTCCCGCCTCAACAATTCAGTGATTCTATGATGGTAATGATTTGCGCAGGATCTTGAGGTGAAGGACGGCATGAACATGGCAGGAAGCCAGAACAAGTAAATTCGTCCATTGCTCTTGTGTTGAGAAATAATTCTAAGCAGAAAACAGATCTGTGTCCCAAGACTCCTGTGGCTTCTACAATGAAACCAGTAGGACCACTACAGCAAGGAAGGAGGTTAATAAACGATTCACTTCCCTGGGCCAGCAGACATGAGGCAGAAACCAGCTGTTTGGAGCCCAGAGCTGCTTCTAAGCTACTGCTGCAAAAAAAGCCCCTTGTCCAGTCTCTGCAGATATGAGAGGTCCATTGCTGTAGAATAAACAGTCTTTAAGCGCTGATTAGCTGGTATCAAAGTTATTATAGGATTACACATGTATTATCCAGCTCATGTGCCATCTGATGCACTTTCGGAAAATAAGCACCCAACCAGAGTTTCTGTCTAAATGCCAGCTGTAGGTGACGTTTGTCATGATGTAGGTGTTACTAAACGATTTAGGAAAGCAAGCATTTGTAAAATTTAAATCTTATAAACTACTAGGGAGAATTACTAGACCAGGGTTTTTCACACTGAAGTAATTTCTATTATTAGATTTACTTTAGTGTTTTGCAACTTTGAAGTAATAATTATCTTCCCAATACACAATTTAATGTAACTAACAAAATACAGTCCATCACATTGAAGAATCTACTGTTATTTGTCTATGTTTGTGTAACAATTTCATCATTTGATCAAATAATAGCAGATTCCACAATATGTCATTCAAGTATCCCCAGTTTATCTATAATGGTTTTCCTCTTGTCAGCTCATTTCTTGAACCTTTGCTGGATCTGGTTTCAATGGTACTATAAACAATCATCATTGCATTGTAAAACTGGAAACTCTCCACTAAAATAGTGTTTTGATCTGGGTTGCCATAGTAATAAGTCTGTGCTCCCCTCTTTGGAGGCCTTGTTATATGAAGTATCTGTGATTTGCTCAGAATGGCCCCAGTTCATCTGTCAAAGTGGGTTTTTCCTTTTTTAAAATAATGATCTAGAAAATCCCACAGTGGCAACAAATATTTTACAACCTTAACGAGAAACACTGTATCACTCAAGCTTTGTAAATCTATGCCATTAGTGCATTAGAATAAATCACTTTCCTTAGGTATATTACTTAGAAATATGCAATTCTAATTTTAGAGTGTGTATTCAATAGGGGGTATTTATTTTTTATGTAAAGAGAATTATTAACTTTGACTTCAAAAATACATCACATGTCAGATTGTGTTTAGAGGCCCTGAAGCAAAAAGAGAAAAACTGAAATTCTTTCTTATTTCTATCAAAATAGCGCAAATATCCAGTCAGTTTCAGATTTAGTTACTCTATTCCATTCTTAAGTGCTGATTTTTATAATGAGATCAGATATTACCATAGATTTTGGAACTGCACACTCAGATAAATGATATTCAGGTTATACACTAGTAAAAATTAGAAGTCCTGAAAATACATCAATGACACTATGAAAATAAATCACTGTGCATTATTTTAAATAAAAATACTCCAGTCAGTTATAGTAATTTGATACGTGAACTATGATATTTCCTCCTGCAGGAACGAGAGTAAACAAACACTACATCAACACACTGGTGACAGACTCCACAGAAAGAAGTGAGGACGGAGATCATATTTTATCTAAGACAAATGGTTAAGTTGGTTACTTTATGTAAGTAGCTACCAGCTACAGGATTACTTCATGTAACTCACTGTCAGCTACTGCCTCATAATACCTGACAGGGGAATATTAAAATCATCAGTGGGAGAAAGTACGGAAGGTATCCATCTGTATTCAATGAATTCTAATTAAAAAATAATTACCGTACTGTGAGGAATCTGCCAGCCCCAGCCCCTTCCCCACACACATAATGTTAGTGGACTCCTTGGCAAACAAGGGGGAAGGCAAGCAGTGGTGCATATGTGTATTTCCTTACATCTTGCAGGTGACTTAGTTCTAAGTAGCACCAGATCATGGGAAGTCTTCAGAAATAGTTTTATATCATTTTGCCAAGTGGATCCCCAGAAGACGCTGTGGGGGCAGAGGTGCTACACATCTTCTGTTATAATTGACCTGGGCTTTGAGATTTCTCTGTCATGATATATCCCAGAATGGTGCATGATGGGAAGAAACTTGTTATTCCTCCAGCAGTGCCAAATGGACAAGATCAAGTAGGCCTGGGACTTGAAAAAAAGGAAGAAATATTGACAGATAAGTAACCACTCCAGTAAATGACAGGCAGGCACAGGAACCTTGATTTCCTTGGGGTTCAGAGGTAATCTATTAACCTTAAAACATTTCAGTGCAATTTTTATGGATTTAAAAAAATGCAAAAATATAAGATGCTTTCAATTAATTGAAATTATTAGGTCTGCCTTGATTTTCTTTTCTCCTTGCACATTAGCAGAGTGGGAAAAAAAGCCCACCCATGACAAAAAGAGCTAGAAATAGACTAAATTTGACCCAAAATATTTATTCATTGGATTATCGAAATCGTATCTGTAATGCAGTTCAAGAACATTAAAGGTGTCCTCTGAGAAACTGTCATTTTTTATGGCATTGTGACTGGCATTGAAACACTTGTTTTGCAAGTCTTTGGATGGCAGCTCATCAACAGCCAGGGAAATGCTAGAACAAATTGACGTCACTAAGGTGGACTGGAATAATTAAGAGCATAATTTGCCCCTTGAGAATACTGTCTCATTTAACAAACTCAGTGCCAGCCCAGTGTGCACCCATGCAGTGCTGTGGGGCCCAGGAGGAGCAAGGTTCTCCTGTGTGCTGTGTACACACACACACGCTCACACATCCTAGACCCAGGATGAAGTGCTAGCTTTCCATGCCAGCATTGTCCAGAACAGAAGGAATAAAAGTACTTTAGATTTTCACTCATTATAGAAGATTTCCATAATTTCTACTTTGAGATATGCTCCCCTTCCCACTGCCTGCAGCTGGGACTTTCTTTGCACTGAAAAGTATCCTGTCAGCCAGAAGCAGTTTTGCTGCCTTACCCAAAATTCTGTTGACATTTGGCTGAGGCTCCAAATGGTTAAAAAAATAATTTCTGCTCTCACCTGTATGTCCTACTGCTGATTTCTTGTATCCTGCAAGGTTCTCTGGGTCAGCCACATCCAGACTCATGGCAGCAGCAATATTGTACGTTGCCTCAGGCCCCGCTAAAATGGTTGCTGGAACAGAGAGGGAAGTGGGATGAAGAGGCCAAATTCCCTCCACCTTGCAACTCCCTAGACAGACTATATTTCTCCTATAGCCCATTCACTTCCTCTGTTGCAGGACCAGCATCAGGAAAAGCTTCAAAACAATGGAACACAAACGGAAAGAGGGATAAACCTCACCATGCAGTCCACCTCCAATTACTCTTAACTGACATCTTCTTTGCTACAACTGATTATCCTTTGATCTATCTACCCTTTAGGTTATTTATAGGAATTGAACACAATTTTTTCATATTTGTTGACGTCTGTTACACCCCTTCAATCTCTCTTTCTCTCAGTCTTCCCTAGTAGATTATATTTTCCAGACCACTGGCTGTTTCTGCTGTTACTCTCTGGACAGTTTCTAATTGAGTAGCCTCTTTTGGAGATTTGTCTCTTATTCTGCCATCACAACAAGCCAAATAAGGTAACAGTTGGTCCTAGAAACAAGTTATGTTGATGACAGACAGGGATTTACTGTTCACTGAGGTTGGCAAAGACTTACAGGAAAGATGATAAAGGTTTGGTCCCACAGATCCATATTACCAAGCACAGGGTTTAATTCTGGAAAGATCAATACTCTCTGGGAGAGATCTGAAAACATATACTTACCAAGAAGTACGTGAGTAATTCATTAAAGTTAAGGAGACACAATGTGTAGAAGATATTACCTTCCCTATTGATATTTTCTGTTAAGTTACATGACACTTGACTCTCATTTACACTAGGGCTGTTTTTAGCTTCCTCTTGTAAGTAATAGTATGTAAATTAGATGCAATAAAATATACTCCCACTTAAATGTCCCTCTACGCTGTCAGAGTGATGTAAACATAGCATTAGTGTAAATGAATACTGGACCTCAGCTTTGTAGATCCCTGTTGTTGATTTTCTAAGTTTCAGGTCTTAGCATAATATAAAAGCAGGTGTAACTGTATTTACAATAAAGTGTTATTATATTAATAGTGCCATAACATACATTTTCACAAAAGATTAATGTAGAATTTTAGTGCATAATTTGGTGGCTTTGGAAATATTAGATAAGGTAATGTGTTGGACTTGGATTCTGAAACATACCCTAGTACCTACTTGCTAATTATTATCACGCCATCTGCAAAGCTATGCATTAAGTTTATGAGACATCTCTCTTGACCCATCCTGCATTTGTCTGCTACACTCCCACTTTCATCGGCTCCGCACAGACACAGTGTTATTCTCAGTTTTCTCATGCTGTGAAGGGTTAGGTGAGGCAAAGGCTCATGCACCAGACTCTTATCCTTTCTCCTAACTCTTTTTCTGCCCATCTAAAGTCTCCTAATTGTAACCATGCAGAACATAATGGAAAAAGTGTATCGACTTGCTTAATTTAAAACAGGCTACCTGAACTATCTTTACAATAACTACTTGTTTCAATAATTTATAACTATGATGCAATACCTAACAAAATCATTCAGATAACTAAAGGAATGTGCACTTTAAGTTTAAAGTCAAGGTCTTCCTTGCTCATTTTAATGACTTCTCTTGTGCACAAGATATTAATATTCCTGTGAGCAAACATAGCACTGACTCATTAATCAATAAGAGTTGGCTCCTCTACATAATAACAATAGCCATACTAGATAATTAACTTTTGTTCCATTGACTTTAGTTTGTACATAATTTCCAGTGGCTGACTGGATAATAAAAAGCTTTGCAGCTGACAGGCACCTTTAAAAATCTTTTTTTACTAGTTTAGGAAAATGATTCACACCTACTGTTGTAAGTAAAATACAGTACAGTTGTCGGTGTGTGTCCGTGCCATATTTAAAAGGAGGCAACCGACAATAAATAGAAAACCTAATAAATATTGTAAGACTTCAGTGAGTCCTGCTGTTAAATTGTAGCACAGTGAAGGATTTGCATTTTTCTGTCTTGTAGTTATTGGCAGACTAGAGATAAAGGTACGTCTACAATTAAATGACTGTCCTAGAGAACTAGTACATTTCTCCAGTCCAGACTGGGATAAGAACCACAGATATGTCTGCAACAGCTTCTTTCCTCAAAAACATTTTTAACATTAGGGCAAGTCCAGCAAAGGTGGCAATACCCTGAGGGACCTACTGCAGAGTGAATTATGGTGTTGTCTGTACTAGGACACAAGGGAAAAGGTAACTTTAAATCAAATCATTTCAGTTACTTTGTTTATGAGAAGGCTCCACAGAAAGCTGTGGTGGCACCTTCCAGTGTCCCACGGATAATGGCACAGGGGCAGGAGCACGCAACAGCGGTGGCAGGGAGCTGGCAGGTGCCCTGGAGCTCAAAGAAGCACCAAGAGACACCAGGGATGGATGACTCTTTGCCCAGACCATCATTTCCTTTTCTTCTATCATTGGCGATTTTTATTCAATGTAGGTCTGTTACTTATGCCTTCCTCTTTAAAAAGAAACCAAACAACAAGACACACAAGAAGCCAACTCAGTGTCATTAGCAGAGCAGATAGGAGAGGGAAAAATCTACTGCACAGAGGACTTAGAGGCTTCAAAATCTACTTTTCTTGCAAAATGAAAGTAAATTCTGGGAGAAAAAAATAAGTCTCAGATCACTTCAAATGCTTTCTTTTGACATTTCACATTTCTTAATTGTCTCGTCATCCGGAATACAATACAGTACTATATAATCCACATACATGAGTATTTTCAAAAGCAAAAACTGAAATAATCTGTTTCATAACTGTCAACCTGTCTGACAAATCATGAGTTTTGGACATCCTCATATTTCTTTCTGCCCGATATGGAACGTTGGGGAAGTCAGTCTGGCATTGTGCAGAGTTTCAGATATGATGGAAGTGCATTTTCTGATAAAAAAAAATTGTTCCACTTACTTTTCTGCAGCAGATATTTAGCAGTAGATATTAGTTCTGGAATAAACCATGCTTATAATCCACTGTAGAATAAGAAAGTTCAGTATAACATACACGCCAGTTTTTATCTAAGGCTTACTCTAATTTTATGATTTTGTGATATTGAGTGTCACAGGGGCCAAACATTTGACTATGTAAATCACTGCAGTTCATTGACATTATCTGAGCTACCACAGTTGGTCCAGGTGAAGATAATCTCTTAAATCTGTTGATAAAGCATCCCCACAAATGTGAGCATAAATCACCTGTGAATGTTTCTGCTTTCAATTTCAAAGACCAAGACAGCTATCTCTCTTATTCATACAAAATACCCCACACAGAGAACGTCATGATTAAGCCTTAATTCAAAAGCTAAAGCATGTGAAACAAAGGAGCCTCATATGACCTGTTAGGGGGAAAATGTAAGCTACGTGAATACTTATTTGCATTATGCAGTATGTTCTCCAGCAGGAATAAAATATACTGCAAGACAATGGCCCATCAACTTCTATATAGAAGGGAAAACATTCTTGTGTTCAAAATTGTGGAAATGTCAATATTTCAAAAGGTAGTTTTACGGTTCATTCAAGCACTGATAAGAAATCATTAGACTTTTTAAGAATATTGATGATTACAGAGAGGCATTTAATGGAGGGAAAGCTTTTTTTGCAGTTCGTTAGTTTGTGCCTTTCTAATTGACTCTTCAAGACTCTTCTGCACGAGTCCCTAAACATCATTTTAACCAGACTATTTTTATACTAGTTATAAGCAAACACCTCCAGCTTACGTAAATCTCCTTACCATGTGCTCCTGATGAGCAGTGTCAAGTTCTAGGCAGAGTTCAATTCAGGGAATACATGAAAAATCAGCAATTAAATCACCTGTTTTTTCTTAAAGCAGTGGGCTAACCAAGGAGCTGATTTAGTAGACTAGACAATAGGTTTGGAACATGTAGGTCTCTGGACAAAGTGGGTTCACCTCTTTGCCTATCTAGACAGGTCATGAGGTTGGCTTTATCTGGGCATTAGGAGTGAGGAAAAAGGTGGAATACAACATGTGAAAGATCTACCAACTCCAGTGGCTCAAATCAATGCAGAGTACCCACTGTCTACCTGAGAGATCTCTGCCTTCAGTGCGCTTGTGTGGGTGCTCCCTCCTGAAGTATCTCCCACTTAGCAGGCTACGGGGCTATCTGGGGCACAAAGAGGATTGCTGTACAGCTGAAAGGACACAGATTACTGCGGATGTTGATGGCACTGGCTGGGATCTGCAAAACAAAGTTATTAAAAATTACCTCCAAGGCTACAGCAAACTTCTGTGGTATAGAATCAACTATTAAGTCAATGAAATCATTTGTATCAAAGACATTGTGACACTGTCTGAACAAGGAAATGGAAAATAAAAAGACGGTTCTACGTGTACCTGTGGTCATGGTCCACTGCAGGGAGTGTTACAGCTTGGTTTGCTGAAGCATACTGGACAGGCTTTAGAGCTTGTTATTTTTGCAAGAACTACAATGGGAAAAAGAGCTGATGCATGTCTCAGTCCAAATTATAAACCAGAATCAAGGCAAATGTAAGGCAAATGTTTTTGCAGAGTCAAAGTCAAGAACGACATTCTATGCAAAGCTTCTGTGATTACAGAGAAAAATTTCTCCCTGTGAATACTATCTCCCATTTTTATTCACCTTGGATTTTGCTGCTGCCCCAGGGGTCTGGATGCAGAATTACGGGGATCTGTGGAGAGATTCTATTCTCATGACATTTCTAGCCTCCACTTTGCTGAACCAACAGATGTGGATCATTGGGATAATATGACTCTGACAAACACTCGAACTTTTAGTCGCTTATTGGCACCTGCAGTCTTTGGCAATTTACTCAACACCAGCGAGAAAAGCCGTGCCAGCCTCATCAGCCGGTGTGCACTAGCCCTCTTTTCTCTCAGTCAAATCTGGAAGGTGTCATTTGGCCCCTGATCCTATGGGGCGCAATGCGGCCGATCACACAGTCAGGCAGGTGGGAGGGCAGCTCCTGGCACAGCAGGCGGCTCTGCCTCCCCACCAGCTCCCAGGTGGACTCAGACGCGTGCAGATGTCCCGCTGGTGGGGATCTGGTGAAGGATCCATTGGGTTTGGAGCCACCTGGAATGACCTATGCAATCAGGCATTTGCAGAAAGGTCCTGGATTCCAAAATTAATGTGACTCCACAGCCTGGCTATGCTGAGCTTTTGTCACACTTATTTTTTTCCAATTCTTTACTATAACAATGTTACATGAGATTGGCTAATAGCACCAAGTGTTTCTCTTTCTGCATTTAGCTTGAATGAGCAAATTACTTCAAGGGAAAGAACATACCATTGTGCTTACTGATTTTTGTACTCTGTAAACCCTTTTAAATTTAAACGGAAGCATAACATAACCCCTCTCCACAAAATAAAATATCATAAATGTCAAGGAAATTACTGCATCTGTGGTATTACTATTCATCGTGGCATTTTTAAAGAAGCACTTTCATGATTTGTCCAAACTGGTAGCTCAGGATATACAAAGGTTCTCTGGAAACAGCAGCAAAGTTACTTCACTAATCTTCAAACGCCTCCTTAAAAAACTCTCTTTTGCCTATTAAAAAAAAAAAGAGAGAATTAGCATACTTAAGACTACAGGTTACTGGGCTCTCTCTTGCCCCATCAGAGCTGAGTACACTTCCTTGGCCCCTCGAGGTGCTGGCCATTATTTTATTTTTGCTATCTTAAAGCATGTACAAAGTGCAATTTCGGGGCACAGAGTTTCATGCTCAATGTTAAGTACAGGTTGGTCCCTGTCCATAAATGGGACATGAATGCTACGTTAATATGAAGAGTGATAGGACAACAATCTAGGCAATTCTCTGATTCTGTGACAAGTTTGCAGGAACAAAGCATGGGATCCTTGTTTCTTCCAGTGCAATGTCATTGCAGTGACATTCATGATCCATCCTGAACCAGGTAAGGAGTTGGGCCACTGTTTTCTTAGGTCTGGTAGATCAGCACTTTGTCATTTTATGCAGTGGAAATCCTCCACGCAAGCAAAATACCATTAAAGGAGAAACCTAGATTTTTGTTAATGCATAGCATGAGTTCTCAAGGTTCTGAAAAGCCAAACAGAAGTGTGTATATGCTGGGGGTGATCAGAGATTGCAGCTAGATTCACTTCCTTCCTAGTTGCCTTTAAAACACACTTGGTTAGTTCCCTACTCTGATTAACGGCCTAGAAAAAAACACCTTTCTCACTTGATTGTTGAAAATTTCTTTGAAAATAGCCTCTTATCTTTAGGCATGCATGTTGGTATCACTAGAAGCATCCCTGTAAAGACCAGTATCACCTACCATCAGTTGCAGAAATGACAAATGCAGCCCTATCTTTACTTCATCTGTCTTTAGCTGCATTAGAACATACTGGTTTTTAAGAAAATGTAAAGCTGTCATCAGGGAGTTTAATACCTAATTAAAAGTTTATGCAGTTAATCAGAATTAGTGACACTGAATTAGAGATCTGGCAGCAAGGAATGCTAGTTACTGTAATAGAGGACAACTGTAAGAGGCTGATTCCTAGATCAGCACATCTAACAAATCTGCATTAAAATGTCCTGCCGACAGTGTTGTGCAAATTTTTTCTTGAGGGACCTAATCCCTCCACATCTCCAAAAAAGTTCCAGCCTTAATATATTCTTACAGCAACTGTTGTGGGATATTGAGACTACCTTAAACCTTTCAAGGCTTTTCCTTAACCTGCATTCACCAATAGGAAATGCAGGCCATGCTTGGGTCTAGATTGAAAATATCCCTTTTATAGACATTCATTCTAGGAAGTGGGATGAGTAATTAGAAGTTTATTGTCTAATTCTGACTCAGTCAATCCCTGAGACAAGCTTGTATTTTAGGAACGTGGCATTAGCATTGTTTCGTGAATTCTGGAAGAAAGGATGGTCTGTGTGATGTTTACCTCCTCCGTGCCAGAATGGCTGTCCAGATGAAAAATAGGTTAAATATACCTACTCCCTCCATTAACAACTTTTCATCTGCTGAGGCTGTTCTGTAGGCTTCAGACACCTCCTGCATAGAGGTAACACAACCAAAATATTAGCACAGTGGCAAGATGAGTG
Organism: Apaloderma vittatum; assembly: GCF_000703405.1. Classification (NCBI taxonomy): domain Eukaryota; kingdom Metazoa; phylum Chordata; class Aves; order Trogoniformes; family Trogonidae; genus Apaloderma; species Apaloderma vittatum. The sequence continues at coordinate 10,632 of NW_009701961.1, forward strand.
GGGTCCTCTGCTTCAAAACTAGGCATTCTGGAAGACATCCTACTGCACTCCCTGTGCAATGGCTAGGACGTGACTATTCACTACACCAAAGTGACCCGTTGTTTTATTTTTGATACCTTAAAGCATGTACAAAGTAGAAGTTTTAGGCAAAATATGCTGAAACTGAGAAACGCAGGCACACTCAAATTTTATTCTGGCTAGTTCACTTAATCCCTGCAAAACAGGAGGACTGCAGACATTAATTTTTCATCCAGCTAGCTCTTATTGAACATATCATCACAAGTAACTTAAAATTTAATCTATTTTTAATAGAAAAATTGATACTGGAATTTGAAATATAAAGTAACACATTATTTTTCTGCAAAAGACTAAGCTTTTAAAGATAGTACTGTAGTCTGGAAACAGACTGAAAAATGTAAAAGGCTGTGTCTAACATTAAAAGTAATCTACATGTTCACCAAAGCCTAGATAATCTCAAAGCAGTATTCATCACTCAGATACCCTTATTTTGATATTTGCTGTATGTTTAGTATTCATTACAGGAGATTATCACAGGATTACTACAAATTTTTTTTCCATTTCTTTAAAATTTCATTTTCATGTAATCTGGACTTCTTTATGTTGCCTCCCTTTGTAAAATCTGCTTCCATCAATCTCCAGATCTCACTGACTGCCAGTGACTCTGGTTACAACGTGATTTTCACTTCTTGCATGTTACACAGGTGGTATCTTTTTCTTTTTTTTCTGTAGTGCAATGCATACTTTTAAAATTCATGATCACCAAATATGCATATGTATGAAGGCAAGAACGGCTACTTCTCTGTAATACTACAGGGCAAACAGCCACACTTAAAAGGCTTCACAATTAGGGACTTTACCAGATTGTACCAGAAAACGCATTTGCTTATTTTTGCTGTAAAGTCAATTATAAATATGCAAAATTCGAAGTGTGGGTGACTAGGCCACACTTAGCGGAAATAATAAGACTACAGCCAATTAAAAGAGAAAAAGGTTGAGTTCTCAGTTTTCAGCCCAGTATGTTTCTGATGCTGACACAACAGCTGTGAACTGCCGAAGTCATCCCAGAGAGGTGGCTCAGTCTATGTCCTGCCAAAATGAAGGATTTGGTCTAAAAGCCAGACATTCTTGCCACAATTTTCCATGTGGAAGAAATGACAAAATGGTAGCTTGCCGTACATGAATCCTTATACCATACAATCATTTCCTTGTAGGAATATCAGTCCCTTGAAGATGCAGCTTAAACAGACAGGAGGACAAATAACTTTATGGCATTAAAATTTGGAAATCTGTGATTCATATCTTTCTAACAGGACTATCTGGGTATCTTTTTGTTAATTGAACACTTGAAAATTGTAATTGAAACAGTATAAACATTGCTTTTATTATTCTTCTCATAATATAATCATTATATGAGAAACATTAAACTAGACATTTGACTTTATTGATCTTTTCATGGGCTGACGGTACAGGGAGTCATTTTCTGCCTAGACTAATTAATTGATAGACTAATTCATTGATTAGGTTCTCCATAGCATAGTTAGTATTGACAAACACTGAATCTTTTTCCATCAGTTGTATTAGTTTGCACCAATTACTTCAGCTGTCTCACTTAAGCAATTATGATAGCTCAAAAACAACAATCAGATTCTCAGCTGGTGTAAATCAGGCTCTCTCTACTGACGCCAGAGAGTTGTGCTATTTTATTCAGTTCAGTTATCAGGCCTTTAAGATTTAATAATGATCTTTAAAATATGCAAGCCAATAACAAGGATATCTGAGGCAAAACCCACCATGTTAGCCAAAACATTTCAATCATAGCAATGAATAGTAACCATATTAAATGCTTAGGCACAGACGCAAAAGTGTGCTCCTAATTTATAGTCTTGGAATGCTATGAGGTGCAAAGGAAGGTACCTGTACACGTAATAATCATTCTAAGTCACACGAAAGTTAGACGCTCGATAGACTCACATTTTCCAGGCACAGGTTATCTGTAAATCTGATCCTAAGTATGTTCTGCTTCCAAGCAGACACTGCCTTCTATCTCTGCCATTTCATTATATGTAAAATCTGTTTTTAGACACCTGTGATTTTTTATATTCTCAACTTGCTTCAGGATTTTAGGAGAATACAGTGATTCATGCAAGGCTTCCTCACTTCTGGATCAGTGCTGAAAGGATGTCCTGATATGGACACTGCTGCTCCACCTGTTGAGCAGAGCAAACAAAGACACAAGGTCATCAACATATTGACAGTGAAAGGAAGAGAACCATATGAAAATTTAATTAACCTCTATTCATTTTCAAAACAAAGATCAAGAAAAATTCAGTAAATTGAATTACTCCCTGGACAGACTTTCCTTAAGAAATTACTCTTTAGGTAACCGAAGGATTCACCACAGTACACAGATGTTACACAAGAAGGAGACACTGACCTGATTTTTAAGCTTTTGATAAAGAAGTTAGTTTCCTTTCAGAAACAGGCCATCTTTGCCAAATTGGTCAGCTTTGAAAAATGTAAGCTGATTTAAACTTTCCATTCATCTCAAGTTTGCTCCTCCGAGTATTATGGTAAATTAAATCTACCTCCCAGTTCTGAATAACAGAGAGTTCACCAAATACCGGCATTAGCAGTTAGTTGAAGTCCCCATTTTTTCTCATTCTTGCACGTAAAGACAGGAAATTTTGTACCCTCCAGAGACATGAGCAACAGAAAAAGTTGTCAAGACAGAAGATTTTGCTAAGGCCATTTCCTTGCACTGCTCTAAGCCAACTCCCATGGTTTACAAGCTCATGGAAACTTCCTCTTTGATGCACGGCATTGGAAAAAATAAAGTGCACGGCTGTTATTAAAATCCATGGCATGATTAAAAAGGAAACCCTATGTGTGCCCTGTCAATGACCTTTGTTGAGGCCAATGTACAGGTCACATTTGTAAAGTTTTTCCTGAACACAGGACAGCAAGCGTACCACACCACTCTGCACAGGAACTCCATAGGGAAAAGAGGCAGGGGCATACAAAAGTGGATATGGAGAATAGAATCAGGGCAGAATATCTTTCTAAAAGGATACTTTGCACCCTTCACACATACATAAAACAGAGAGAGTGATTTGCAGCCCTAAGTTCAATGACATGTAATTAAAATCAATAGAAAATCGACATTACAAGCCCAAAACAAATTAAAGCACAAATTTGATCTCTTGCTTCTCATTCTGGCATTTGAAATGGAGGATTTGCTCTGAACATATACTGTAAATAGGCTCAAATATACTGGATATGTCTTAAGCAGTCTTTGTTAATGTAGTCCAATTACTATTCCTTACATATGAAAAGGGATGATCTACTATCTTCTTGGATGATTTTCAGTATAGAGTAACCTGTCCTGACTCTGATCACATGCCAGTTTAACAAAGATGTCTTTACTTTTATCGCAGTGAGATTTACTCTTTATTAGCATCGTAATAATTGAGCAGCAAACACGGTAACTTCATGCCAAATCAGGTCCTGTGGACATAATAAGTCTCAGAACTCTGTAACTTTTCCATTTTAAATGTTCTGGTTTTCATAAAAGGATGTACAATATGCAAAAGCATAATCTATCCTATTTCTATCATAGAATCACAGAATGGCCTAGGCTGGAAGGGACCTTAGAGATCATTATATTTTTCTATTTTTTATATATTACTATCTTTAGTAGTTATAAATGCTGCAGGTCAAACAGAACATGTTAAACATTATTAAACCACATTTTTCTTAGCTAAATTCATATTGTCATGCCTCTGAATGCGATATTGTCAAACCTCTGAAACTGCAGAACATTCAGGGAAAAGCCATGCTGATGGTGGTGTTTTCTCCTTTTGGAAACATCACCAGTACAGGACTTCATCTGGCTCATTTGTACACTGACAGCTCTCATTTACGTGTGAGATCAAGGGTTTTCCATTTATTGCCCAGTTTATTGCCCAGCCTGTTTTTTGCAGAATTGACAATCCAAAACATTTAAGGCTGATACGGTTTTTACTTACCAGTGGCTGGGCTCTCCAGCTGACTCAGAAGATCTTAACAGACACAATTGACCTTGACATTGTCACCACCAATGCAGCAGTTATCCAGTTCATATCACTGAATTTTTTCAGCCCAAACTGTTTCGGCTGGATGCAGTACAGTCCCATAGAGCTTCGAGCATTTTCAAAACGGTCCATCCCTTCTGGGGAACTACTGAAAATGACACCTTGACAAACAGACAGTAAAGTCTGGTTAACATCAGATACAGTATTTTGTAAATCTGGTATCATTACCATTAACCGTATTTGTGCATTTTGAGTCAATCAATTGTGGTCTTTTATAAATTATTTGGGGAAAATAAAAAAAACATACAAAACCCCTTGCATACTAACTCGTATTGGAATAATTCTATAACTGAAATTTAGTACCTGAAAATTCCAGATTTTTATTTCCCACTCCAATCATGATGGGCAGACTCTTCTGTACTGTTTGTGCTATGACCTCTTATCTCTTTTGAAACACGTGCTCTTGCCCCAGGTCAGAGATAAGACATGGCTGATGTAGTATGATTGCTTCTGTATTTCTAAAGCTTTGGCCACAAACTCACCTCCAGGCATGGAGAGAAATGGCAACTACTTGTGGCACCACACTTGCAAACCCATGGTCACACATTAAAACTTCTCCTTGCCAGTACCTGATTGCCCTATTGCAGACACTCAGATTGCACTGCTGCCACCAAGTTAAAAACCCAGCTGTGTGGTGTTGGAGATACTGTCTTCTCTTTCTAAGGGATGTAGAGCTAGGCTTCTGCCCCCTTATTCCTGGGGTGACAACACTGAGGTTTTCTAGAATTGCTGAGGAGCCTTGAACCAGCTCTGGCTGTTGTACATGGTGTCTGCAACTCACCATGGGCCCATGGCTGTGAAGTGCAAGATTCAGGAAGTTCCAAAGAGGCACTTGGGTAACTTAGGTCATAACTAGTTATCCTGATATACCTTTGTCCAGGATCTGCACAGAACTACCTCATTTGCATTCACAACAGCAGCATGTTTTCTACTCACCCCAAGGAAACGTTAGGGTCCAGCTTTGTGCTCCTCACTTACAATCACGGTCATTAGAAAACTTTTCCTTTTTTTTCTTTTTTCTTCTAGGCAATGTCAAAACACCAAGTTTTCTTAAACCCCAAGAAATTAGCTACAGAATGTGAGATGAAACGCCAACCCTGTTGATCTCCAGTTCCTGATTACAAAGATTTCACACTGGTTGTTTCAGCAGAAATCACATGTCACCAAAACCACCAAATGTTTAAATCGATTACATGTCAACATATAATAGTCCTCACGCTTAAAAGATATGCTTGGAGGCTGCCAAAAAAAGCAACATGATTTGAATATATTATTTACTATTATAGTTTTCATCAGTAAAGTTCATTCTGTCTTGAGAGTGACAGTAAGAAACAATTACTGAAAAGGGTACACAGCTCTCTAATTCAGTTTTCAATACTTGATGAACGAAATAGGAAGTGTCAACCACATCAGGTCACAGAAAAGTCATTTTGGTAGACTTCTGCTCCCCTCTGACAAGTAATACACTGAAGAAGGATGGTCCTACACAATGTCTATCCATGCAAAACCTTAGTTTCTTATTATTGTTGAACACAGCAGAAATATGCCTGCTCAGTCTGAGCAACTGTTTCTCAATCAATAATTAAGTAACTTTAAGGTCTAGATCTATACAAAGATATTGATATTTTCGCTGAAAATGAATCAATATGAACAGGGTAAAGCATCTGAGTAAGCCTTTTTAATGGCAGTGTTTTGGCTGTGAGAAGTAAATTAATTGATTAAATGAATGACAAATATTGGACAACCAGAGTAAGTCTTTTCACACTTTCACAAACCTTTTAAGCAACAAATTTCAGTTCTTTTCTTTGTTCCTCATCTTTTTTTCCAACTTTGTACTTGTTTTACAGAATTTACAGGCCTTCCTGTGAGTATGTAATGCAAGTTATGTCTTCTTATTTTACTTTAATAAGTAGAGTTTCGGTGCATTGTGGCAAAGGAAAAGAGCAAGCTGAGACTTATAGAAGGCAGGGGATTTTCTGGGTGATATAAACTGTAAGGGATACAAGGGACCCTGCTGGAAAGGCCACAGTGAGAGAAAGGTGATTTACCAGAAGACTGTAAGGGAAAAATCTACTGAGAGACGGGAGATGGTAAAGGAGAGAAAAATACATCCAAGCCTTTGGTCTGGTGACCAAGAAATAGTTCTGGATAGGTCTTTTCTACCATCTTTTTAAGAAATATTCCCAGGAAATCTGAAGTAGTTGAGCTGGACACAAGGAGAAAGCTTTCTAGTTTGATTCTCGTTTGGTTCTAGTGCTAATTCTCTGCCAAGCTCTGACACATTTACAGCTCTCTCTAGAAACAACAGCAGAAGTTCCTGGCCAGCAAGCCCACTCCCCCTGATTCCACATTATACAGTAAAACCCCGGCAAATGCCAGGGCTCCACGGTTGACTCTGCTTCCAAAGGCTGATAGCAGCAAGCATTCTGCATCTTCCTGAAGTAGGACCATGTGTCTGGAGAGCCACCAGTTTGAAAAACTCCCCAGCAGTAGGAAAATCACTGTGGTCTGCAACTTGTCAGTGGAGGTTGCCAAGGCTGGGCAAGCCTTTCATGCCACTGGGAATGGAGAAGCAGGAGTGGGCAATAGCGAAGAGGTCAAGAGAGAGAAAAGTGACTCCTTTCTTCCACTTACACTTTTTTTCTCATGTTCTGAGGTAACAAATTCACTTCAAGACAATGTTATTTTAACTGTTGGAAGCAGGTACAATGTAATCTCACCTAGGGTGAGAAAGGAATAGATACTCAGAATGAGAAAGGAATAGATATCAAAGTTAGTTTCTGAAGATATGTATCTACTGTGCAAAGGGTAGGGAGAAATGCAAATGGGCAAGTGGGCCAGTAGAACTGTCACCTTTATTTGCCCAAGCATGTTTCTAGTGGAAGAGACAGTTAGCCTTCCTAATCTCCCTAGCCCTTCTTTTTTCCTTCTTGTTCTCTTCTACCCTTTTCTCTGTTTTACTCAAATTCATAGTTTTATACCATTAAGCAGTGATTTCTCTTATTGTAAAGAAGCAGGTCAAAGAAACCTAAGCCTTGCACTGGCTCTTTGTGTGCATGCAGCTATCAAGTGGCAGCATAGGTTCTTGGGCCATTACTTTTGTTGTTTATAGAATAATTTTCTGCTGCCCTATAGCTCCTGCAAGCTATTGTTGGGACTTCAATTTTCTGAAAATATTTCTGAGTTGGCTTTTTTTTTATTATTATTAAATGGACACACATTCTCATCTGTAAAGGTTGAAACTCCACTTTTCCATCTGTCTCTGCCCTTTTTGGAATTGTATGTCCCCTGTGGTGTGCAGTTTCAGAAGTGTTCACTTATGTACTGGTAAGAAAAAAAGACCAAGAAGTGAAAATAATGAATGTGTGACAGAATGGAAAATATTGAACTACAAAAATGACCTCAAAACTGCACAAAGAACTTGCATGGTACAAGCAGACCCCACTGATAAATAAATATTAATCTGCCTTGCATGTAAAATTGAAAATAAATGTCGGAGAGGGCACACAATCCACTTTTCAGAGTAAAAATGTTTTCCCCTTTCTTTTTTTAATCAACATTCAGCACTCTGAAATCACACGTCCCATTTTAAGCACTTCGGATGTGACTGGTTTGGTTATTTTTTAAAAAAAATGTTTAACATTTATGTAACAAAATCTGATGATTCCTGATGTGTTTCAGTTTTAATCATAATCTAGTAGCATAATTCTACAAAAAAGTGTGCCTTTGTAGCTGTTCAACACAGCACAAAAGCTGTCTAGCAGAGCAGACAGATATGACTTCCCCATCTCCCATATGGTAAAAATCACATTGCCTGATACTGATAAAACTTTGTTATTTTCAGAGCACAACCTATGAACTAATTATCCAACATTTACACCTCTGCAGACTAGCTGGAATATTATTTCACAGACATCCAGATCTACAAGAATAGCAGGAGATAAAATAAAAACCAAAGCAGAAAGCAGAGGAGGAAAATCTAGATGAAACATGAGATGTTGATTCTTAATCCTAGGTGGGGAAATTTCATTTTGCACAAAGTCTTTTCCCACCCTACGCACACATCTAGAAAGAGCAAGTGTGAGACCCTTTCTGATCCCTTCATAACACAGAGCTTCAGCCTTCTGCTGCAACACTGAATTCAGAAAGGAGGGATGTTGAGTGCAGGTTAGGTTACCTTACATTTTACCTTTCCTCTGTCTCTTTCCATTCCTTCAGGAATCGATGACATTAAAGGATCCTTTACTCCACTACCTGGGCAATCCCCATCTCTTTTTGGCTGCTGCTGAAGGCTAGTGCACACTTGCAAATCCCCACACTGCCAGTCATCTGTTCTCCACAGTTGAGCAAAGTGCCCGAAATTGCTGGGGCACCCAAAACCACAGGGGCAGTTTACTGAGTACCTGCAACAGTAGTAGATACCACCAGTAGAAAGAGCATTGGTGACACACCTTGGGGGTCAACCTGTGACTTGGTTTGAATCTTGACAGGCAAAAGATGCAACTCCGCCAGGCACGTTAGCTCAGCTGAGGAGGCCATATATGTTGCAAGAAGCCCTTCAATGCACTTGTGGCTGCCTCTACACCATTTCAGTGGGACTGCCCTGGCATCCCTACTGAACCTTAAGGGCAGCCTGAGCCAAGCCTGAGCTCAGAGAGTTTTACCATCCCATCTAGCCTCTGCAGCAGGAAACAACTGCACCATCCTAGAGACCTCCAAGTCCTCGTCTCTATTTGACCCTGGCACTGCAGAGGCAGCTAACATGCAGGATGCTGCACAGGAGAACATGTGCTGGATGGTGCTCCTACATGAGGTTTGCTCCTAAGAAAGGTGATATGTGAAACATGACATGAGATAATGGGTAAAGGGCGGTTACATCTCTTTACTTTCACCAATCAGCAAGAAAGAAGGAATATGCGTAGATGTAAAAACATAATGAGGGACATGAAAGAAAAAGTATTGCCCTGGATTCTGTCTAGACATTCTTGGACTTACCTCCACGGGAGATTTCTGATCATCTCAGTAATGGCCTTCTCAGCTATACACAGATCCTTCTCACCATCTGTCCCCTATCCTGCGTGTGAACAGCACTAGCAAGGACAAATGAGTTATCTGGTCACTTTTCCTGTTCTTCTTTGTGAAGAACAGAAAATAGTATGGTATTAGTGAAAAAAAAATTATTATAGTTGTTGCAAAACTCATTAAAACAATGCTTCTTCACTATACTTCAAACACGGTTCACAGTGTGTTTAGACAGCTTTTGTTATTAGTCATATGAAATATTGTACAGCAATCCTTTAACTCTCTTGTGCCAGATTATCAGTTATTTCAGGCAAGCATTAAAATCTCCATCACTGGCGATACTGAATTATGGTTTCTTAGTCAAACTTGCATCAACATGCCCATCAAGCTGAGCTGGAAAAGACTCTTTAACAGTACAGTATAGGTGCTGCTGTTTGTGATTGCAAATGCACCTGAATCTAAATTTTGCATCTACAGTGAATTCTCTCTGTATGTGTATCTGCAAAAGGGTTTTATTTTCATACGTATTTTAAGAATAGTTTATCACATTACAATCTAAATAAAACCTCAAAATTTAATCCTTTCTTCTCAATTCTGTTAACTAATAAGTCTGATTCTCCCAGACAGTACTTCTATTTCATTTTTTAGTCATGAATCACCATATTTTTTCTCTCTATTTTCATTTATGTTGTTTTCAAAATACTCAAGCCACTACAGCTATATACTGAAGGCTGGAATACAACAAGTAGAGTACATGCTGTTTAGAGGAAGTAAGGTGGATTAGTTTATCTCTTCACGTGACTTTGGGCCTCATTCTGTGACTAGAACAAGTTTTCTCCATCATTTGTAAATATGCAGTGAAATACTGATACAAAGTCCTGATAATAAATTCACAAGGTATTTGTGAGAAGTAGTGACCACTCACGTACAGTTTTCCACTCTGCAACCAAAGCAGACTCATTCCTCTAGGCTGCAGCTGTTGCTTCAGATGTGGGAAGAGTATTCTAGAAAGACAGTTTTGCCTACAAATGAGAAAGATCAAATTTCAGTAAGCTCCCTTACACAGATTGTTGTTAATCCTTGCTGTAAGAATGTATTTATTTTCAGTAGTCTGTAATGGGTGAAAGAAATGTGACATTAAGATGTCTTGTGTATAGAGACACATCAAAATCTGCCCAGTTCATTTCCGTCTAACCTAAAGGAATGGGCAAGCTAACATATCACATAAATTTCACCAATGAATGTCAGGACTCTGATACAATACAAACTCATAGAAAGCACTGTAAACAACATCAATCTTTCTAAAGCAAAGGCTGAGACAAAAATATTACCACCATATCCAAGGACGGAGACAGTATGTGTGCTTAATAACATAGAAGAGTCATCCCAACCCAATTTTAGTGGGGAATGAAAACTTCTGTAAACACCTTTTTTCCCAGAGTCCCTAAAGGAAATATATTAATCATTTATACACTCAACTAGTATTTGGGAATAGAGAGCGTGCTGGCAACCTGGAGGAAAAATGAAGACAGTTTGGGATGACAGCAGACCTGAGAGGGAGCTGCAGGTGAGCTGTGCCTCTCAGGGCTTGGGGTGGTGAGCAGAGCTTGTTCCCAGAGCTGTGATCCTGTGCTGCTGCTGTACTTTGGGCAAAGCTGTACTTTGGGCAAAGACTCCACCCCATAGGCAGTGGCAAACTTTACATTCTCCAGTGGAGCTCCAGTTTCTGTCTCAAGGCCCTTATAAATCCCACTAAATAAAACACTAGTTCCAAAAACCTAGCAATATCTCTTTTCTGTTCAGTTATTGAAGTTCCAAACAAATCCAAATGAGCAGATTTCAATCACAGGTGACTGAATGCTGCAGAACCAGAGAAGTTTATGATAAACCAAATGACAACACAAAGAACCATGAGGTCTGGAGAGAAGGACCAAATCATGGGGAATTATGCAGTGAAATCAGTATCCTAGAGGTACTCCATGCTATAGAGGCACAACCTCACTTGAGTCACCAGACTTCTCAGAACACCCTGTGCATGGAAAAATCCAAAGGACTGCGAAAGATGGTAACAAAACTATTGCACTGGATCACAGAGATTTCACAGAGCGAAGCAGCTTAGATTCTGCCCTGAGATGTTCACACACAACCGCTGAAGAGTCTTGCACCAAAATGACTTCTTTAAAGTAGCCTGTGGAATACAAAGAAATAGAGACATTAAGATCAGGGAAGAAATGCTATACTGCCCATGAGAAAAATGAGAGGTGGCAATACCAGTTTGTTATTAAATCATTATTTCTGTAATAATTACTGAGCTTACCTATAATCATAGTGTGACTCAGACACAAAAATATTTCCACTTTTCAGGTAAATGAAGGCCATATATCACTGCCATGGACCTACACCACTGTGTGGTAGATCTTGACAGGGGTATTACTTCATCCAGCTTCTCTGGTATCTCTTTTGCTTCTCCCCTGCATTAAACATCCACAAATGTGGAATAACAGAACGGCAAAGTGATTTACATGGGAAAACACAAGGCAAGAATTTACTAGATTTGAAATAAACCAAGCCCTTCTTCAGAGGATAGAACATAGAAGAGATATGTATTTGGAGGAATACAGTTGGAAGGATGAAAAAGCCTATCCCTTATTTTAAGCTTCCAGGCATAATGTTTTGTGTATATAGACTGTACATAGTCTCCAGATGTTCTCAGATACTCCATTTTGCTTTCCCATCGGTATGGGGTCCAGTTTTAATTTCTTTTGGAGTGAATGGCAAAACTTTTACTACATTTTAGCAGAGTAGAATTAGTGCGTAGCTTTTATACCAAGCTATCTGAGACAAAACCACTACTAAATCTCTACACTTGCAAACAGGAAATTCTCCTTTTCAAATTTATTAAATCCAACTCTGAGTTTGTGGCACAGATTTGAGACTAACATGTTGTTTGATTTCTCTTAACATGACTAGATCCATGAAGCGTGCATGTGCGTCTGTATGTCCCCTCTTGTACCCATTTCTATTGCTTTTCACATTTCTGTCAATATAGCCTCCAATATTTGAATCCACTGATAGAACAGATGCAGTAATTGCAAACAGCTGTAAAGTATTACTCATCTTGCTAATCAAAATGACTTTCTGCTAAATAAACCATGAAAAAAGCTTTTCTACCATCAGTGAAGTGGAGTGGAAATGATACAGACTGTAAAGAGTCCACCATGGAAGTAAAATCAACAGATCAAGTTTTCTTACAACAATGATGCTACGTGTTAATGCACATTTCCAAAATTGTTATAGAAATTTCCCTATGTTTAGAAAAATGGATTTGTGTAACAACACAAATGTTCCTCCAGGTATTTTACATGATACCTCCAGATACAGAGAGCCTCACAGAACTGTTTTATGCTTTCTCAAAGATTCATAATCCAAGGGGAGATAATTGCCCCATATGGTTTTGCTAGATGTGCATTACACGCTACACTATTTTATTTTATTTTTAAACTCAGTAGCATATAACCATGTCAAACATGACAACATGACTGTTTCTGAGCTTGTGGGAAGGATGGAAGAGGCTGGTGAATCTCCAAAGAAAAGTGTGAGAGAAAAAAAAAATTGCTCCTAAGTAAAACTCATGGATGATAACTTCTGTGTTTCATTAGTCTGTCCCCTAATGAGAAAGCTCCTTTTCTAGCTCATTGTGCTTCAGTTATCCTATTTTCTAAGTCATATTCTTTAATTCTTAAAAATGCTATTAGAAAAGATATCATCTCTGGTTATATACTCTTCCTCTATTCCCTTATGCCACTTAAGCACTTATTGCTGTGGGCCACTCCAGTATGAAACACTCCAGAGGAAACAACTTAGCCCTGAGTTATTTCTCTCACTTCTTTGGGTCACACTGAATTAGGAAGTGAGCAATCTTCTCCCACAGCTTTCTGGTACCGTAAATGATTTGCTAGGACCCTCAGCTCTTCTGTTATGAAATGGAACTAGAAGTTAAAAGGCATATAAATTACAGATGTGCTAATTTTGTGGAGCATGATGAACTTCCTACTGCCAAGTTTATATATCTGCAGAGAGGGGAAGAAGAGGGAAGAGTAAATGAGATACATATCTGATTATAGTACAGGAGCAGAAAGAGTAAATCTACTTCCTCTCTGAAACTCTTTGTGTTCTCCAGCACTGGATGCAGTCTGCACCAAAGGACTCAGCAAGTTCTCCACATAAGTTGTCTTTCTGCCCCAGTTTTTGCTGGGTTTCCCTCCTCAGGTCTTCTTTCTTTGCCTTGACTCTTTTCTACTGTCACAGTCATCTATCCACATTCAGTGCTGTGGCTGCAGCAGTGTGACCTAGTCACACCCAAAACATCCCAGAAGCAGCACTGTAGAACTTCAAACCGCAGCATTTTGCCAAAGGCAAAAGAGACCGTAACAGAAGAGTAAAAGGTCACTGTTTAGGGTAACTACAGGGTGACATAATTCTCTCTGTTAAAAAGGTCACTCTAAGACTATGATAAAGTTATTCCTCCCATGATACTCCTCTTCTTGCAGTTGAGAGAAAATGTCATAAGAACTGCTAAGAACATCTTCACCAACTCATTCTGTGATTCATTCATTTCTCCCTCTTGCTCTGCTCACTTTCCAGACAGTTCTTTGATTTTTGAGTAAGGAACCTTATTATCAGAATCCACATCCTTCTGAGAAAGCACATAGTGTATGGAGGACATGAAGATACGTCAGCATCAAAAAACAAGGCTCAGATACCTTCACATCTCCAACTCCCCTCAAACTCTTGCTAGCAGCATGCATAGATTTCACTTACACATAGACATTGCCAGGCTACTCACAGCTGCATCATTTGCAGGTTTCACAGCTAGTGAGTGCATCTTCCCACTGTTACCAGTAGCAGCAGTTCACATATTTTACAAATAAACAGAAGGCTACAAAGACCCTTCTAGGTGAGTGAATTGCTATCTGTTGCAGTCATCATACGATCCCTCTCAAAGAACTGAAGGCACACCTTAAATGGATTAAATGTGCTTGCCCTCACGACCCCAACTGGAGGCTGTTCCAGAGCCAACATTACTGCTCAGACAGATGCACCCTTCACATTTCAAGCCTACATTTTCTCATGCTTTGTTTAGTCTAAGGCAACAAGTTTTAAAATTACAAGGCCTATTTTTGCAGGCAGCAATGCAGCACAGTCAGGCCTCGATCTCAGCCTCTCAAGAAGCAGCAGGTTTCAGAGCTTTTTATCATCTGGCCTCATGCAGGTTTTCAAGAGAGCCACACACAGCTCTAAAATGTCAGTGCACACTTTGTAAGTCAGTGTACAGAAGTGTGGGGTACAGGATATCTTTTTTCCAATTTCTCTCCATCTACGACTCCCAGAAGAGTCACTGTGGTCCTCTTCTTTTCCCTGCCCATTAAATTATACATCTTTCACTCTGCAACCTCTAAGCAACCTCCCATTGCTCTGAAAAAAATTCGCAAACTCCACTCCTCACACCTTACAGCTCCATGCATGGCAATACCCCCCACCATAGACCTCATTCAGGCTCCATCCCAAATCCAGCAATTTCCTCTTTAGTATCTCAGAGTTTGGCCTTCTCCAGCTAGAAGTTTTCAAGATCTAAGATTTACCTTAAAGCATGAGAACTGTATGAACAAGCTCAGACCTTCAAGTGTGAGGTAGCACTCCCAAGAAAGGCTGAAGAGCAGGAACGGAGCTTGTTCCTGAGACAGAACTGGAATGCAGGAAAAGGAAAGGAATTCTGGGAAAATATTTCCTTTGGGGAAAACCAGAAGCTCTAACTTTTCAAACTGCATTTGTCTCTTCTTACTGACATTAAGAACCCAAGACAGACTGAAAGAAATACAGAAATGGTCAGAACAAGACTGTGGTCCTCGTTTAGGAAAAGCTCCCTTACTGGAGGAAAAAAAACCTAAGAACCTTCCTGAACTGAATAAGAAATGAACTCTGCACATTGCCAGTGTTGTACCCAAGAAAAGAAAAAGATTACACAATATGCCCTTCACAGTCCATTAGCAATATTTGTGCTCATTACCAGTGAGATGTGTTTCACGTAAAAGAGCCACTTGGGCAGGAGGGGCACTTGAGGTAATTAAGAATGTATTTACATTTTATAGAGCCATTGATGCCCTTATGTCCAAGGAACCCATATTAAAAATGTGCTCAAGGTATTTTCCCTATCAATAAATATTCAATCCGCACTTGGTCTGCTAGCTGCCTGCCATGGCTGGAAGTTGTTAGAAAGCAGTAAGAAGCAGACAATCTTCTGATCTATTTCTCTTTCCTGGGTAAGCTTCCATCTACTCTGTATCTTATTTTTATGAATGACGAAGCAAATCCCAAAAATGGCAAGAGTCTCAAAATTGTGACAGTAAGGAATAAAAAGAGCTCTTGATTTAAATGCACTTTTTACTAAAAAAATTAGCTTCATTCAGCTCTAGAACATTTCCCTATCATTCTAAAATCATCCTCAAGTACAAAACAGATCCAATATTGCGTGTCCATTTACTGCCTGTGACTACTCCTATTGTTGTCCCAGAGTATTTCTGCTAGAAACAAGCCCAGCAACAATAAACAGCAATCTAAACTTATCACAAAATCACCTTAAGAAATGCAGAAAGTAACAGGAATTAATCAGCTGAACAGGCACTCTTCCATTGCAACCCTTGTTATTTAGACAAGTGCAGCTAATATACATAATGTAGCCATAAATAATTAAGTACAATAAATTACAGGCCAACAAAATCCACATTAAACAAGATAGGCCTCTCTGAAAGCCGTGTGGGACTTATTATGTGAAGATCAGATTAAAAAATGAAAGAGCATGGCTCGCAGGATCTGTCTGTTGCTCTAATTTTTAAAGATGATACCTAATCATTGTAGAGACTCTTGCCTAAGAGACTTGGACCATGCTAGAGCTGAAGTGAGTCATAAAAGAGTACAAAAATGAAAAATGAGAACAAAATGAGCATCTACACTTTGCATCATGTTCGTGTGGTAACTCTTACTGTCATGACTCACAAACCCAACAGAAGGAACTCCACCTAGAGCTGTAAATTCTAGTCAGCTCAATTATTTCACAAGTTGCAGCCCGACTTAAGTTATTCAGAGCAGAGAAAACCAGATCCCTGATGCACCCTTCCATATTGCTGGACAGGGTGAAAATAATAAATTGGTCATTGGGAAACACTGTATGTTTCCTAGACAAGAAATAGCATATTTCGTATTCTTCTCTCATAGCTGCCTCTTGATGGCTGTAAATGGTTTTGCCATAGCTGTCATATCTTAGCAGAGAAGTTCTCCAAGCAGAGAAGAGTCTACTTCCAGTCACTTTCAGGTCACCTGCAACCCTTTCTTCCATGGTAGCTGATGTGCCACAGCCTCCTGGCTCACAAGTAGCAACAAACAGCTCTATGTCATTTTTTTAAAGACAACTGGGAGCCTTTTGCTGAAAACCACCAGGCCACATTGACCTAGCCCTACTGGCAAGTCAGTAGTTTGGAAATTATTCTGTTTTCCCCAGATAATTGCACTGGGTTCCAGTAGTGGAGGTGTGGCCTTTCCAGAGCATCAGAGTGCCTTTCAGAAGAATCACTTCAGGTTTTTATGTTGCTGACTGTCTGCTTCTCTCCCAAGCACTTGACATTATTAAAAAGCAACCGAAAAATCCCAAACAAACAAACAAACAAAAACCAACACACCCCAAAACCCCTAGCCTTTCAATGCTCAGATTTTTAATCCATGTCCCATTTCTATCAAAAAATCAGCAACATCTTCATCTCTCTACCCAGAACAGGCTTTGTGGCCGATAGAATGGGGGAGCAAATGACACAAGCCTCTTCATTTTTTTTCCACAGAAAGATCTGACTTCCACATTCTGCAGGTTTTTCCCTTGATTAGTCTGTTGTAAAGAGGCTGTAAAGAGGTTAGAAACATAGCTCTTGCCGAAATCAGCCTCTAATTTTCAGAGGCCTTGATAGCTCAGTGCCTTGAAAAGGACTTGCATGCAAAGAGGAAAGGAATAGTGATTAACGAACTGCCTTCTAAACATAGAAACTATCACCTGAAAGGGGAGTCATGGTGCCTGCTTGAACTGCTGCCCAGCTCCTGCCTAGCTTATTTCCTGGCTAGTTGGAGGGAAGAACAGGATTTGCACAATGAACATGGTGCTTCATGAAGATTTTTCAGTCCAAGTGAATGATCTCATACCAGTAAGAATTGTTTGTCTGATGACAATTCAGGACTGCACTGAGCCCAGTAGATGCAGCCCACATTGAAGGGCAACGTGGGGCCAGCTCACGCCCCTGGCAAGAGGATGGGAAAACATTTCTGGACACACATTCAGTGTTACCCATTTTGGAGGGAAACAGAGAATTTTCTTCATGTATCTGCCAGCTCTGCTGGTCAGCAAGGTTGCATGGGTGCAGCAGGAGCCTGCCTTCCGTCGGTAAAAATCCCAGCACCTTCTGAAGTCCTTGAAGTGCTGATGGGGTCACTCTGTGGCCACAGGTAGTGGGAAAGCCTTCCCATATTGCACATATATACTATGCCCATGTATAGTGTCCTACAATTGGGATTACATGAGGAAACTCCCCAAAGTTTAACTGAAGGGGCTCCTTTAGGACTCCTAACCCACTGCACGCAGCAAGCGTGGCTGGATCAATATCCTGCCCAATGTTTTACATGTCATGACAGTGGATATTGTAAATTATTAACAAAAGAACAATTGTTCTAAGGACTGCAGATTAATTTTTTTTCAAGGGGTAGTGATGAACCGGGGCTGAAAGTGCTACATAAAATGAGATCAGACTGGGAAAGGACTGGTGGGTGAGGCAGCCATTTTTAGTATGGGTATCC
Source organism: Apaloderma vittatum (assembly GCF_000703405.1). Taxonomy (NCBI): domain Eukaryota; kingdom Metazoa; phylum Chordata; class Aves; order Trogoniformes; family Trogonidae; genus Apaloderma; species Apaloderma vittatum. Next base: position 28,694 of record NW_009701961.1, read on the forward strand.
TGACACAGGAATATCTCTTGCTAGAGTTTCTGCACCTTGTTATTCTATCTAATAATTCAAATAATGACATGGGTGAAGAGTCTTACAGAATGCATTTTTGCTAGGTACAGTAAAACTGCCAGGCTCTCTGTCAGAATTTATTTCTGATTTGTTCTGAGGTTCAAGAAAACCTACCAATCAAAGATTCAAGCCATAGCTCTGTCAAAAGACATTTACATTACCCCTAAGCATTTCAATTATATGCACCAGACAGAATTGTAAATTGTAAGATATACATAGATAAATCAAATAATATGTGGCAAATAAGGTGTAGAGCAGTAACATTAGTTTCCATATCAGAATCTTAAAAAGCAAACACAATTAAGAAACAGGGCAAAGAAATAAATATCCCGTGAACCTTTCAAAAGGCCAGCTACACTGTGTTTATTTTAATATTGTTTAACAGTAACACTTAATAAAGAGAACATCATGATTGTGTGAACTAAATTTTCAGTCATAATGAATGCTACAGACTTAACCTCCCAAGTTTAAATAGCCTACAATGCCTTGGGAGAGATGCAAGAGAAATTATTTGATAAAGGTGACAGTTTTTCACACCTGAAAATAATGTTTTTTTTCCAAGCTCTCTTGATCAACAGTCTGTAGACACACATTACAAATATAATCTCAAGACCTTATGGTGTATACTTGTCACTACTCGCATAACTTACTAGGGATAGAGGATCACAGAGATTTTGAACATAATTTCCCACACTACAGGAGATTAAATAGATTACATTTGAAGATGGCAAGACACAGCTATGGCCCCTGGATAACAGAAAGTAAACTTCAACCAGTTTCTGCATCATTTGTTCAAGAAGTATAGTCTCGGCTCCTACAAAATTTAGGCATAACTATCCTGTGCACCAAGGCTGCGTATCTGATTGAAAATATTAATTGCACAGGAGTGGATTTCTGTTATGGCTTTCCTGGCACAAACTAAAATCGTTACATAAATCAGCTGGAGAGCAGCAATTTTACCAATACAAAGATTGATTGACCATTCACAGCTAGAGTTTGTCCTGTTCCCCATACTCATCAATATAGAAGCAGCTGTGATCTGAAAGCTTTTCTGCAGTAAAAGGCAACACTAAAGAGCATGCTGGAAGAAAACAATCACCATATCAGAGCTATTCCCCAGATCATTCTTCAGTGCTACAGTTTCTTCCTCATCCATCATGCTTTATCTAATTGTTATTCATTTCCTTATTTAATGAATATTGTAATGAGTACAACACACTTAAAGATGTACTGCAGATCTTTAAAAAAAAATAAATACATTTACCATTATATATCCTGAGAGGGCATATTAGCAGGTCTATTAAATGATGCGCTTTTGTTATCATGATAAATGTGTGTTCACTGATAGATTTAACGCAAAACCCAGTGTACATAACTCACCCACAAAACTAAATCATGCATCATCTATTTGAAAACTGTCAACTTTTTCTAACAGATCATAAGTATTTTCCCAGTGAATCTGTTGCTTATTATACTCTGCTTGTCAGAGGTACTAGTGGCATAGCAGCATTTCCTTTAACAAAAGAAAAATATACAGTCATATCCAAAACTTACCTGAAGAGGCACTATTTTTGTTGGCTTCAGCGGTCATTAATTAAGACACTTCGACTGTCAAAAAAAACCAAAGTATTTGTCACCTTTTAATAATTTATCTGTTTTATTTGCTTATTTTATATATATATATATTTATGTTAAAGCCCTGAATCATATGCTGGCAGGTATAGGGTCACTGGCACTGATCTTACTTTTAGTGGCATGTGAGGACTTGTTTACACAGGCAGTGTTACTTAGAGATTCTTTCTTTCCCACAGAAGATTCTAGTTTGACTGCCATTTTCTAAAAAAATGGTATGGGCAAAAAAGCTGTCTGGCCTGATTTGGCCTAGACCTCAGCATGCCATCAGACCCCTTTCTGGGGTCTGAGCCCAGGAGCTAGGGATTCTCCTGCCTACTCGCCTCATGGAACACAGGTGATATATTCACCTTAAGACCTGTATCTCTCTCATAAGGTCATTTAAGCACCCTGACAGCTTGTTCACTAGAGGTACAAAAAGAAAGAACTGCCTGAGTCCGACCCAGAGTACAAGGTCATACGCACATGGCTTGCTTTTCTTGATGAACACCTGACCATGAGCACCACAGAGCTCCCCCAGTTATACTGCAACTTGAAACACAAGGAATTCCTGGGATAACAAATTATGGAGTAGTATTGTGCTACTTACCACACCAGTCCTACATCCTACTCTTTGCCTCCCTCTGCACTGTAGGAGACAATCTACACTGCTTTGCTCCCAAGAACTGGCACGGTACGGTACCCACTGCTTCTCCAGCATCACAGCAGGATGAAAGAAGGGCTGAAAATGGATCTCTATGAGTCAGAGGTCCCTCTCCTTCCATCCACTAAATTGCTGGAATAGTGTTGCTCTGTGCACAGAGGGTCTGAGGATCTTTGGAGAGGTGTGTGTGAGGGAGGGCATTGGGCTGGGTAGTGACTCTGCTCCCAGACAGCAGATGAGAGGCAGATGTGTTCCTTCCTCAAATGACTACCATTAGGAAGAAGCTCCTTAGCATGCACAAAGGGAGCGACTTGACTCCTGAGAGTCTCCTAGTGAATTTATAATGAGAAAATAATGACAGAGATTACAGTGCTGTGCTTTTAAATTCAAGTCTTCACTACTTCCTCTCCCAGTGCCCCTACGTGTCAGACCCAGACACAGTCCTGCCCAATAAATGTGTTTAATAGTCCCTGTCCAAGATACTCATTGCTAGAGATGCTGCCAATGTAGTTGAAAACTTAGATTACCAGGACATTTCATTTCCTGCTATAAATGATACAGTTAGTTCTTTTGGTCATTTTTAGTTGTTCAAGTGAAAGAAATAATGAGCCTAAGAGGAAATTCTATGCCTAGTCCTGAGGGCTTGACACTAGCAGAGCTCCCATTGTCCTCAATGACTGGAGGGTTGCTATGCATGCAAGACCTTCAGCATCTGGATCAGTACACTTCCGAATGTGCAAAACTGGTACAACATGTCAGGGGATCACAAAAGGTGGATCATAGCTATTTTCATCATTAAGGAACAGGAGCTGCCCTGTTTTAAGGCTTGTTATACTAGCTATTTTTACATCTTGGCGTCTGGATAAGATATGTCTGAAAGATATGATTTTCAAGCAGTGTGAGATTCCTCCTTAAAATTCCTTAAGTTGGTGATACACACCCTCCAGGCACCTTTGAAAATGTTGGGGAGAAATTTGCCTCTGTTGAAGTCAGTGAGAGTTTTACTACCGAGTTCAATAGTGCTACATCTTGCAGCTTTTTACTGACTTCAGTCATTCTGAGTTCTGTAGTTGGCTGGTTTATTTAAAAGGTGTGCAGAAAAAAAAGACTGAAAGCAATTTTTCCACCACCAAGATGATTATTGACTCATTTTCCATTTTAGACCATGCAAAAGTGTCACAACTCAGTAAAAGGTTCATACATTATTCCTAACTTTCTTCATATTTATAATATATACAACAGAGCAGATTTGTAATTTGACCTTTCTCTATTATTCAAGTTATTCTATCTCACTAAGGGAAAAGGGTTAATATAATAAAAGATCCTTCCATAGGAAGGCACCTGTACTATTCTACCTTAACAGTCCAAATCACCACATCTTATAAGGGTAGCACTACTGTGTCTAGGTTATTTCAACTCCCTAACAAAGAGCTGTATAACTGGATTATATTTTCTTCTGGCTTCACTGAACATTTCTACAAGATTCATTTTAATATACTACAAAATTATAGTTTTGTATACATTTATTGTTCATGTACCAAATGTACTAACTATAAAATGATCAAACTAAACAAGATTTTGTAGGACAACAGTCAGTCAAGCCCTGAAATGCTGACAGATAAGAGACCTAGTGACAGACAACAAAACCATAGGTCTTTTTGACTCTGTTACACAAAATAATTGGTTAAGTGTTACACTTTCATGGTTGTAAAAGAAATAATATGAGGGGAAAAAACCCAACAGGTATAGGGTCAGTAATAGCAACCTCATAGAAATACTGTAACACTGCTGACATTAATAATTAAATGTACAAGAAAGCTCAATAAATATTAAGTTATTTACTAAAGAAGTGCATGCCAATGGCTTTTTTGTTCATGTGCAGACAAACTGATTTATATCAGAGAAATGGGGAATCTGTTTTAGTCAATCTTGCTTTTTTCCTCTCCAGCGCTGTAGAATTCTAAAGTGCAAATCTGCTTAAGTTGGGCTTTTTTACATTTATAAAGGGCCACACTTGATTTAGCAATACTATTTTTATGTGTAATGACGCAGACACATTTATTATACATTCTGCTAATCTTCAGGCTTGCATTTTGTCGGGATTAGGAATTTATACAATATGTAGACTTTAGGCTGCACATTAAGACTGAAGCACTTCAATACATTTGTGGTTTTGCAAGCTAAGACTGAGTATTTGAAACAATCATTTTGTGTTTCCTGCTTTCTGAACAATGAACTGCAGTAATCCTTCTGATGGTAATCATATTATTTTCTGTTTAAGATTACATTTTGTTTGTACATTTATAGTGTCACTTAAAACAAAATCCAGCAGGTTTTCTTTTTGGGTATCTTTTAAGAGGACAGAAGTGAATATTTTAAGAAAAGGACATAGAAATTGAGTTTTTTTAAAGGTACATCCTTCCCAGTATGTATTTTATAAATATTTAAATGAAATTTGATCGAAAATGTACAAATAATTGAGTTAACACTTTAGGAACTCTTGTCTGTGTTCTACATCTCAGTAATAGATTTCCATACTGAAGGGATTAAAGATTTTGTGAATGCAGAAACTGTTCATTTTTTCCTTTTTCCTATATAGTAAGTTGCACCACTGTTTTTGATAGACAGACTAGTTAAATGACATTCCCCTCTACAGAAGGTATATAATGGAAATTGACAAAATTATTTCATTAAAATATTAATGCAGAAATTTGCAACATTGGAAATGTACAAGAGTTTATTTTCAATCTCAGTAATGATAAACTTGTCATTCATTTGCATGAGAATGGCAATTTAGTGAGCTCCAACTGCATCCCTGCAGCTTATTGCCTTAGGTTTGCAAACTGCTTTAACAGCCATCAGCCAAGAAATGTACATGTCATCTGCAAATCACAAATCACAGATCTTGACTCGAGTGATTGCACAGGGAGAAGTGCTGAAGGGTTCATAGTGGCCAGAACAAGACTTAAAAGTGATGTGAAATAGGGAGCAAAAAGGGCTGCAATTGCCTTGGAGCCTAAAATAGACTGAGCTTCAATGCCATGGAAAAAATCACCAGCTTCTCCATCATTTCTTTAAAGGTCAGAATTTTTGTAGGTGGATTGGGAGCGCAGTGGATTGCAGATGCGTTTAACAGCAGGGTATTTTCCGCTGCCATGACCAGTTAAGGAAGATTTTCAAAAACACATCTGCTGGTAAACAGTTTGGCCCTACTCTGGGTCATATGCCTTATCTGTGCTCATTGCTGCATGAATTCTTACCTGGATAAAGTCCCAAACCTCACATCAGTCAAAGTTAGGCTTTCAGTACAGTCCATTACATTTTTTAGAGAGGCACCTCCGTGGTTTTCAGTTGGTTTTATGATGTGGGTCTGCTTCTTCACAAATGTATGAAGCACACAGGCAGTAGAGAGACAAAGCTTGCTCCTTCCCACTTCCTCCTCATGTCTTGCTCATCAGAAGGCAGAGCACAACATGAAAGAATAAATGAAAGGAAAACGGGTGACTTAAAGGGTAACAAGGACTCCGACAAGATTTTTCTGTGCTGCAAAGGGAGGATGGTTTCTGATACCACTTTGCATCATTTCAGATCACTAATATTATGCAGAAATTGATTTAAGAGGAATTCAAACACAAATTGCCTACAAACTGATCTAGAAGGCAGCAAATCCATTTTCCTTTTCAATCTTCCTCACTCTGCAGGTGACTAAATGCCCCTGCTTTAAGATTTCTCCTCCTCTGCTCCATTATAATAGAATCTGAAGTTCTGTTTGGAACTGGAGAGGTTAAAAAGTAATTATCTTTATTAAATGGGTGAACCAAAATGCAATTAAATAGACAAAGACCGTTGCAGGCTGGGTTTTATGCTGGGGAGTGTCTTCACTTTACACATATTTGTACGATACTTAAATATCTCTAAGTAATTAAACTTTTCTAAATGTTTATTAGTCCATGGTGAGCGTGCTGGATCCTCTTCTGGGATCAAGATACGAATTCATAAGATGTGTAAAGTATTTAGATAGTTTCAAACAGATTTCAGAGCACTTGTAATATCTGGGAAATGATTTCTACTTGGCTATTCTACTGTTAACTTAAGAGAGAAATGTAAGCAGTTTAACCAGCTGAGATTCTTTGTACCAGTGGTAGCTGAGCCTATTCAGTTTATGGCTATTATGGAGAGGGTGTTTTTTTCCTTTGGAGTTCCTTCCCTCCCACCTCGACCTCTGCCACTCAAATTACACCACACAGAAATGAGCTTCTTAATTGATGTAAGAGAAAAAGAGAAAATCTCCACCAAAAGCATGTGCCATAGGAAGAACTGAAAATTCTTTGTGACATACTCTCCTGTGAGCCTAGACATCAGGAGAGTCTCAGAAAGCAAAATTAACTTAGGAAGTGAAAATGTAACAGCACTCTTAAGAAAATGCTTTGCTTTGGTTCTGAAAAGACATGTAGCTGGGGCAGTCTACATCTGTGCCTAACTCATGCAGCTTGCAGTTATGTCTTCCAAAATAGCTCTCACAGTGCATCTGAAAGATTTGTCTGCACATTTATTATTTGAAGGTTAGGCTGTTCACACCTTGGACTTGAACTCGTAGTTTAAGAAGAACAATGCCATTATTTTGTTCAGTTTTTATCTCACCTTGTGTCCACCTCTACTGGCAACTGCTTTTTCTACTACAGCCCATCATCAGGTGGCTTATAACATTGGTCAAAGCCAACAGGTATCTCAGAGGACCGAGCATTATTTTTTAACATAAATGGCAAGCACTGGAGAAAAGCAGAGGAGAGCCCACAGGCACTGGTACTTCAGCTCTTAACAGGAAACTTTATTCCAGCAGACTGAAGCATCATCATCTCTCTGATACAGTCCAGTCTTGCCATTCAACCAGGTTTTCAGAGCTCCTTGCCGGTTTTAAGTGTCCTGCATTTTTTAACAGATACTGCTGCCACACTGAGGAAGAGCTGCGATTGTACATTTTTGTATTCTCTCCTTTTTTTTTCACTTACCAAACCTAGAGAGATTTTCTTCCCCTTTTTTCAACTCATCTTACTTTCAAGTCTTCTTAACAGAAAAGTACAAAATTATGCTGCTTCTGTTCTTACAGTAAAGCTATTTGTGGTAATCAGAAGCCTGTGAGCCAAAGGTGACTTCCCCACCTAGCTCTTACTAATGCACATCTCCTTTGCTTTACCTGGCCATACTCACCAGCTCCTCTCCACTGAGCCGCCGTGAGTTCTGAGGGGAGCGCATAAGCTGTTCGGTGGTGAGAGAAAAGAACTGATGTTCTCCTCGTAGAGACAGTTTTCCTCACATCCTTTGGTTTTGCTGTGGGCCTCTGCAGCACAGAAAATTCACTGCACCTGTATGGGGAAACAGGAACAGAGAAAAGAGAGCTGGAAAAGCTGAAATCACTGGAAGACATGATAAAGGTATGTCACAGACATAAGGTAAGAAATGGAGATAGAGGTGGTTGCATCCTAACAATTGAATAGGACTGATGAGCGCTCAGTGACATAAGAAGCTTGGAACACAATAGTTCCAGCTGACAGACAGTTAGCCTGGTCACTACAAAGACTTTCTAAACCTTTTAGAGTTGATATTTTCTGCAAGAGTATTTACCAACTCAGTCAAATGGCTTTCTGAGGCCAGAATAATACAGTGTGAATTCAGTCCCACTGCAATTCAGATCTGACAGAACTTATGAATGTCTGCTTTTCTTCTCCCTCTCTTTCTCAATCTCCTCCTGGTCCAGCCAGGCAATTCCCTCTCAACATGCTCATTTGTTAACAAGGAAAGGCAGTTCATTCCACGATTCCTTGTTCAAAGGGATAACAGTATCAATAACAATATCAATTGGTGACCCTTCTGTGCTTGAAGAAGGGCAGATGGAGAGGGCAACCTCTCTGCAATTACTGGGAAACACAGATGGGCAAAATATCTTAAGTTTGCTGCTCTTTTCTTCTCTCCCTTCCAACAATTATCCAAGGCAGCTACTGAGACCTAACTACTAAGGATCCATGCAAGTATCTGCTGTGCTTGTCTGATCAATGATTCAATAGGCAAAGAGGGGCCTTTTTTCCACGCTCATCTTTGATTTCTGCAGAGAACTATGCTAAGCTTGTGTTTCTCAGATGAAAGCAAGTGATACAGTTTATGCTAAAATGACAAAACAATTTGAAAGCGAATGTGTATAACGGAGAGAAGAACTTAAGCACATGGTTGACATTATTACGTTTATTTCTCAGTGAGACCTGTCTTTTCATGACACTAATCACAAAACTGGGTCACCTCACAATGGTAATTTCCCAGGAATCTTGAAATTCGTGAGTCAATTTGATCCCTTTTTAGCTGAACATTCACTAAGCACAGTGAGGCTGGTGGAGCTCAGCTAGCTCATCAGACTTGTCATCGACTATATGTGAAGAGTTTATATCCTTAATGGGATCAAAGGTTTTATCAGTGATCCTTCGTAAATGTAAACAGATGAAATATTTTTCTATCAGCATTGATTCCACACCTGACAGTTCTTCTGTTGATCAGTTAATGGTTATTGTCCGCTATAAAATCAGAGACAAAGAAGGTTTATTACTTTCTTAACAACCGAGAACCATGCCAAAGAACATCCCCCACCCCCACCTTGTTTGAATCCATCTTGCAACAACTGAATATTAATAAGATCATTTGCCATTGCCAAGGACAGATTTAAAATAATGCTAGTCTGGACATTATGAGGAACTTTTCAAAAATATTGCATGGTGTTTTAAAATGCAGATCTCCCATTAAAATCAAATAGAAGTCAGTCAGCTAAAATCCTAGTCATCCCTCAGAAATTTAGAACCAGAAAGGTCTCTAGACAAGGATTTGTGAAATTAAAGCACTGGTAGAGAGTGCCACGCACTTAGCCTTTGTTGTCAATACAAAATTATGCTCTTCTTTAGTGTCCTTTAGTATTAACTCTGAATACGCCCCTGAAGATCTATGCAATTGAGAATATTCCTAGGAATGCAACATGTTTCTGAAACATGTTACAGCTATCAATGAATTAAGGCTCATCATATTCTTAGACTTTTGAGTATTACTTTTGTTTGGCATAAGGAGGAATGAAGTGATGGAATTGACTTACCTATAGTGTTACAAAATTATAGCGATGCAGAAAATTAGTCCTATTTCATTGAATTATTTTTAATGGGGTAAAAGAACTACCTACAAAAAGAACCAGCCCTAGAAATAAATCATCTTATTATAGGATGTAGTTCACTTGTTTTAAAAAGGAAAAAATGTTTCAAATCCTATAAAAACAAAGGAGAAAAACTTTGGTTTAAGTCAGGCAGAATTTTTCATTTGACCTCAAGTGAAGGGGTTTTTACAAAATTTTGATGCACCACATATAAAAAATAAATCACTCTGAAGTGTATAAATTACCTGCTGCACGAGTGACCAAACCTGAAAGTACAGTAAGCAATAGCAATTTAAAAAAAAAAAAAAAAAGAAGAAAGAAAGAAAGGACATTTTAACCTAGACAAGATTAGACCAGTTTCTCCGGGCAGAGCATGAGCAACTCACTCAGGTTCATGCGAGTCAGTCATAGCCACAAAGGTAGAAGTGAGCCTCTGGGCTTAATATGCAAGATCTGATCCCTTGTCCCCAGCACTGACAGCTGGATCACCAGAAGTCTGCCTACACAGTGCAGTGTAGGCTGTACGGAGACGCTGAAAGAGCACTGACCCAGCACTGGGATGGTACCAGGTAAGTCTCCTGGCTGATCAGGGGGCGGCCTTATCATGCTGGGCAGAGCAAGAGTCGTTCAGGGCCACTGGACCTGCAGGAAGAGGCATCCAGAGCTAGCTGGTGGTTCTCTGCACACAAGGACGTTCTGCTGCGCAGACCTTTTGTGCAGAAATTACCAGTAATCTTTTTTGTTGTATTCTACACTTTCAGAGTCCAGCAAAAGAACACTGCATACTTAGCATATCTCAAATATGCATTTTGCTCTGCTCTGTCTTTTTTCCTAAATTAACTCCCATCAAAAGCTTCATCCACTCTAGTCTCGAAGTACCCAAACCTGCCTAACTTTAGATTCTAAAAAACACCTTCTGGAAACTGATATTGTTGTAAGAACAAATCAGTGAGTCAATGGAATGAGAAATAAAGCTGTATTGTCACCGCTGAGCTGATGTATAGAAGTGAAAAATAAAATGTAAGTCAAAATTACACTGAGGGAAACATTATTAGAGATCAGATTACCATTAACGTTAAATTTGAATTCAGAGGAAGTTAATACTCATCTCACAGAGCCAGTGTAAAGAAAGTAGCTCTCCCCCAAATCCCCAATTGAGATCATCTACTGATGGTCCGACTGTACAAACACTTACCGCATGTACTGATGACTAATGCAGATAATATCTCTGACACAGAGAGTGTTTCCCAATTTGATGAATAAACATGGACTACTGCAGGAACAGGTCTCAGCACTGCAAGCCCTTCAGAAGAGACTGCCGCCTTCGTCAGGCACATGGCATCCTTTTTATGCATTAAGAAGAACAAACAAGGACAAAGTTTTTATACTTTGTCTTACTGGGTTGTTAATTGAGCATACGTATCAACACTTCCTCATTGCAAAGTATCCTCCTAAGTCAGTGCTTTGGAACAAAAAGCCTAAAAGAACAATGTTTTTCTCACTTCTGCCTTGCAGGAATGGCAGCAATAAGACTGCCTTGCAATGCTCAGGCTGCACAACCCCAGTGTAGGACCTGTTCCAGTGAAACTACGGCATTCTTGGTTACAAGATAGGAAATTTCAATTACTACTTTGGGCACATTTCAAAACCAGCAAAACTTGATCCAGAGCTTCACTGTGAAATCTTTTTACTGGATATAAAAACTTGCCTTGTTTTCTGACATCGACTTCAGAGTTAGTCACACTCCTTTGCTTACTTTCCTTCTGACTCCATGTCTTTCTATTCTTGCAACCCAGCAGACTCACCTCCAAGGGTGTAGCCACTGCCATCTCCCTTGACTGCTATACAAGAGGTGGACACCACCTTTACTCCGTCCTGGAGCCATCTTCTGAGAAAGGTGCTTATCTAGTCGCCTGCACTGGGAGGGCCCCAGGCTTTGTATATACTGTGTATGCAGGAGACCAGTGGGAGCACATGTTGTTAAGGTGGCCTAGCCCATTTCTCTGTGAGGTTCATTTCCAGTGTGTTTCTGTTACAGTTACACTGACTGTTAAACTCTTAAGGGATAAAGAATTATTTCATTATGCTTAAAAGTGGTTATGGCTTTGATGAAGTCACTGCTCATATGCATTCCCTAGTTCTGGTGACTACTTTTCAAGAAGGATATAAAAAAGCTGGACATTTTCGTCCTTTAAGGAAGGAGGAAAATGATACGCTTCAGGATCATACTATGTTTATGCATAGTTATTAAAAATGCATCAGGTGCTGCAATGATCTAGGAAAAAAAAAATTTGAAATACAGCTCTCTGATGGAGAAAGTTACAACAAAATCTAGCATCCAGAAAAAGTTAGATGAATTCTGGTTTGAAAAAAGATGCACAATTTAAACAGTGAAGGGCATTTAGTTTACCATGGTATGTTACGTTGAGATGTCTTAATCACTGAGCCATTTTACTGTCAAAATTGGATTTTTTTTTTTTTTCGAAAATCTGTACTAACACAGAGGTAGCTGAGAAAGATAAATAATTAGAACAATGCATCCAACCCACAAATCCTTTTTGAGGCCTTTTTGCTCCAGGGATGGACTTACTTCTGCATTTGTACACAGACAAACCAGGACTTCTGAGAAACTGTCCACTGTGCATATAGACTACAGCTGATCTTTGCAGAGAGTTACTATAATGTCTATTTTGATGGGATAGAGCCAGGCCAGATTGTCACCATTTGTGAATAGACTGGTTGGTCATTACAGTTCTGTCTCTACATCAGACAGTCTCTCAGGTACAAGGCATTGCTGGGCACCAAACAATTTTGTAGACACTTTTGAGCATAAAGTCTCAGCATTAGGGCATGAGACGAGGGTTACACTATCTATACATCTCAAGGAGGCATTTGAAAATAAATCAGTGTTTCTGATTACTCAGACATTAAGTCAAGAGAGGTGATTCTCCCCCTTTACTCTGCTCTTGTGAGACTCCACCTCAAATACTGCATCCAGTTCTGGTGTCCCCACCATAAGAGGGACATAGATCTGTTGGAGTGTGTTCAGAGGAGGGCTACAAGGATGATCCAGGGGTTGGAGCACGTCTGCTATGAGGACTGGCTGGGATTGTTTTGGAAAGAGAAGACTTCGGGGGGACCTTATAACTGCCTTCCAATACCTGAAGGGAACCTACAAGAAGGCTGAGGAGAGACTTTTTACATGAGTGTCCACTGATAGGACAAGGGGAAATGGGTTTAAGTTGAAGGAGAATAGATTTAGATTGGACCTTAGGAAGAAATTCTGCAGTACGAGGGTGGCAAGACTCTGGATTGCCCAGAGAAGCTGTGGCTGCCCCCTCCCTGGAGGTGTTCAACTCCAGGTTGGATGAGGCCTTGGGTAACCTGCTCTAGTTGAGAGGCATCCCTGCCTATGACAGGGGGGTTGTTGGATTATATGATCTCTAAGGTCCCTTCCAGCCTAGGCCATTTTATGATTTTACAATTCTACAATTCTATGATTCAAGGATTAGTTTTCCTGATTTAAGTTGCTTAATGAGACACAATAAATTACATAATCCAGGAAAGACACTCAAAATTCCACTTTGAGCAATAAAAGGATTGAAGTTTCATCTGCAGAAGATTATATTTGATGTTATGACAAATGTGTATTTACACATCCTTTTTCCAGTTCTGCCTTTTCCATGACATTATTCTTCCCTTTTAACCCTACTCCAAGCTAGGACCAGGCAGTTCTTACATGAGTCAGGAGACACGCAGGACACTCATATTTATCACAGAATCATAGAATCATAGAATGGCCTAGGCTGGAAGGGCCCTTAGAGATCATCTAGTCCAACCTCCCTGTCATGGGCAGGGACGCCACCTCTCAACTAGACCAGGCAACACATGGGGACCCTAGGAATGCAACTATGAAATTCCAGCCAAAACACAGGGGTCACCATGAACCATCAATATGAACACCAAAATCACCAAGCACTAGCAGCCACGTATTTATCACGGTCCACATCAGAAGTGCTAATTGTTACAGCATCACTGCTTCGAGTGGCCGCAATAACACATTTTTCATCTCATATACCTTATACTACACAGTCACTTCCCAAAGAGCTGTAGATGTGTTTGCGGGGTGCAGTGATACACAAGGCATGCTGGGAAATGGGGATACCCTGGATGGTTTACTCAGCTGCACATAAGGTCAAGCTCCTGAAACTTCATATCAGCTAAAATGCTTGCAGGGAACATGAACAGCACCGAGGTCTCAAACACTTTGTGTTCCAGGACAGTCTCACAATGGAACCTCACCAGTGACTGAGCTCTGACTCCAGGACTAAAGTTCAGAACTGCAGGTTTTTGTATACAGACGTCCAGGAATAATGAACAATCTCAGGCAAAACTGAATGAGACAGCGAAATTCTAGTAATGTGCAGGGATGGCATTTTGTCTATTATTAAGTCAAGGACACATGATTGATAGTGCTTAGGAAGTAGGGGTGGCAAGTGAGGGCCATCTCTTGCAATGGCCAATACTTCTGTGCATATGCAGCTAATGGCAAAAGAACATTGCAGATCACTGCCTCTCTATGAGACTGAAAGTCTATGAACCCTTGTAATGCTCTAGGGAGTTCACAGACAAACTCTTATTTAATATAGGTCCTTGTGCTGGCTGGAGAACTGCTAGTTCTGAAGCATCACTTCCCCCAAGTGGTAGAGCTGCTCTGGGGAGTTGAGAGAAAAGCAATGTAAGGCTGCATGAAGTAATTACCTCATAGATACACCAGAGTCGACTCCAACACAGGAGAAATGACAGAAAGACTGACATGGGCTGGAGAAGAAATGCAGAAATTTCATAGTATCTAATAATGTGTCTTGCGACTCCTGGTGCTGTGAGGGGAGTGGAAGAGAAGCTGTCTACAGGGCTAAGACTGCTGCAAATGAAAGAAGGTGGACCTATTAGAAAGATGACACCAAAACACCCAAAAGTAAGCTTTTTGCATCAGGAACTTTCTAAGTTAAATTAATGTAATTGTAAAATCCATGTTCAAAAAAATATGCAGTCTTGGGGAAAAAGTTAAGGAAAAAACTTCTGCTATTGCAATTTTTTCCTCTCTCAGCTTGGTCTTCTCAATTAATTTAACTTGGCAATATACAGTGAGATCAGGAGATACATATCAGCAAAAGATCGTGTGAAACGTAAAAATTTTGATGAATTGCCTAGTATGTACATTTGAAACCCGCTAGATCAGTGAAGAAGTAAGATTAACAGTGTCCTGATGAAAAGCAAGATAGAGAGCACATGCAGAAAGACAGAGTGCATATAACATTCAGAAAAGGGTGACAGTAATTTCATTAGAGCACTGGAAAAAAAATAGACTGAAAAATCAGTAGACTGTTCAACCTATGCTATCAATTTCTCTTCAGCACTGACCTCAATAAATTCTAGCGACTCCACATGACTGTTTCTTTTGTGAAATACACTCATCATCACCTGACCCTTTCTTTAATGTACTTACTTTTGAAGTAGATAAAAAAGCACAAAAATGTACTTTCAGAAAGGCAAAATAAACACATTGTCAAATTGAGCACTGGAGACTTGATTGCTTCCTAGCTTAGTGCAAGGAAAGAATGTGATTTACCAGGAAGTCAATAACTTCAGAAATGAACTCTCAAAGAAAACTTTAAAAAAAAAAAAAAGCATATGCAAATAAACATCTTTATATTGGCACAGTACTCCAGATAAACATATGACTGCAAGCAAAATACTCTTATCCATAGCTTGCTGCTTTGAAAAATCAAGCTGCAAATCACTTAAGAACATTTGCTTTCCATCTTTCTCTCATAAGATTTCCAATTCTTTGATTGAGCTGGGCGAAAAAATGCTAACAGAGAGGGCTCCCCCACACACTTGTTTTCTTTTCTACTTTCTCTTTCCCATCTCAGCTGAAACCACAAGGTGTGGATATCATAACAAATACCAGTAAAGACCATTGGTTTTTAACTTAACCCAGTTTCTCCAACCACAAACTGGATTAGAATTTCGTTTATGTTTTGACCGTAAGCCCAACATTATGCAACTTTACCCAAGCTCTAGAAAACTTTTCATGATTAAACAGGTTACTTTGGCAAGGTGAGTGAATAACTGAAATGAGTGAATAACTGAGCGAATATGAGCGAGTGACTGAAATATACACACACAAGCTTGGTACCGCCTAAGCAACTGACAGGTAATCATGACTTGTTTTTTTGTCACAGGAGCTAGTTTTGTCCTCATAATGACATTGACTTTTCTGTGAATCCATTGGTGTCTCACATCATCAGAATTTGGCTTACTAGCCCACAGTAGAGAGAGTGAATCTCACAAGTGCTATAGAAACAGAAAACTAAGCCGTTTTGGTTATTTTACCATAGATCAGTGGAGAACACCTCTGCAATTAGCAGACAGGCATATACAGACAAATCACTTGCAGACTTTTTCATGCAGTTCACTTCCAATAACTCAGTCACGGCTAAAATACACAAGATAAAACTCACACAGGCAGGGCATGCCAGCTCCACAGGTTTTGGCCACCACTGGTGCAATATACAGAATAGATGGGCCCAGAAGAAGCATTTACTGGAACTTCCGAGTCGTAGAGATGTTTGGAAGGCAGCTGTCAGATCTTGCATGTGCGTGGGATGTCAGGAAAAACTGGGTTGGTGTCAGTCAAATAATCTTGTCCATCAGTCTTTTAGGAAATACACTGAGAAGCCTAAAACAAGATGTTGAAAGAAATGGTGTTATTTCTTCTATGAAATGAGGGGATGTTTTATGTAGCAAATCTGACAATGAATTTCCAACATGAAAGAAACTGCTTACTACATCTTAGCTACCTTTCTTGATCCAAGGTTTTAGAATAACCTGAGAGTGTCAATCAGGAGGAAAACAATACAAAAAGAGCTGAAAAAAAAATCAGAAGTTGTATCAGGCAAAGTCAAATGAAAGCAACCAGAAGGATCAACACATCAAGTCAGTATTTTTTTTCTTCTTCCATCACCTGCTGCAGCTCTTCTTCTAAACTGGTGACTCTAATTTGACAAGTTTAAAAAAAAAAATCACTGTTGACTCTTAGCTCATTTGCAGAAGCCTATCAGTCCAGCTGTGTCCACTACCTCTTCACATGTAGAAACCAATTGAAAATAGCATCACAAGGGTAACTTCCTTCTCTTGGACACAGTAGGAAGGAGCAAGAATCTTTCAGCAGCAAGCACTTCGCTTGTCAACCTCTCCTACTTCTCTGATTAAGTATGCTCCTAAAAATGCATCCAGTCAAGACGTCTACATTTAAAACGTGTATCATACCTCTGCAGTAAGCTCATCCTTGAAATAAATATGATCTGCCCTCAGTTTCATTAGTAATAACATTTAAATCTTTTCCTCCTAGTGTCAGCCAGCATCATACTTGCTGTGCAGGTACAAATGATGCTTACAGCCAAAGAGAGACCCTAAATATGGAAAATGAAAAATGACTGAGAGTTTTGACAGATAAAAATGGAGAACTTCCACACAGGATATGTGAAGCTGCTGGAAATATTGATATAACTTGTGACACTTAGAATAATGACAGCAGTGTAATGTCAGTCTCAATAAGAAGCTAAAAAGTCTAAAGAAATAAGAGCATGAATTTCAAGACATCCTGCTATTATTTAAATGCCCTGCTTTGCCAGCATGTCAGATGACAGAATGGAAGGTTGACCACAGCAAAAACATATCGTAGTAATTCTAAGAATCTCCTTAAGCACCAGGAGCATATCTCCATTTCACACTTGAAAAAGAAAGATAACCAACATTTGGGCCACTCCTCATTTCACCAGAAGTCTCCAGAGTTTTATTAATATTTCCTGCTACCACCTAATTAGATCCTATGCTTAAAAAGCCAGTTTCATTCATATCACTAAAGAAAGAATATTTTAGCAAAGCTTTGTTGTTGTGCATTTTCTCTTGGGTTGGAGAAAGAAGGAAACTTTATTTGCTATGATGTACTGATCTTAGCGTTCAAAAAATATTTTCATATGAGGACACAAAGATATTCAGGGAACTTGGTGAAATGAGACAATTTTTTGATCCTTGTAGTGGCACATCTGTACTTCATTCACCAGCTCAAGTGAAACAGTAATAAATACTGAGCAAAGAATGCTCATTTGTGTTCAGATCAACAAATTTTAAAAAGCAGTTGTTTCTAGCTTCTACAGATCCCCGGATGACTCTTCAGTTTATTTAAAATCTCCGCGCTTTCATTGTACAACTCTCATCCTACACTTTGAGTATGACATGAAAAAACCCAAGCCTGTTCTTGCTGGGTCTAGCACCCACTTGTTCACATCAAACCTCACTTGCAATTGCCCGAGCAACTTTCAGAGTGAGGTGCTATTCAGCCCAAGTCAGGGGGTGCTGGGCTTGTGGTAGGACAGGGGCACTCATGAATCACTGCTGGCCACAAGAATGGAAGAGGTAGGTCCTTACTGGTGCTTTTAAACAGCTAAGATTCAGATATACTGTCAAAGGATACCAGGAGGCTCTCTGATTACAATTTCCTTGTAAAGAATACAGCTGAGGATAACTGGTTTTTTTCCAAATAAAATTATTCTACCACTTTTACAAAACACTTAAACTTTGATTCTTCAGACCAAAGATTAAACTCTTTCAAGCTTTCATTTATATTTGGAAGTAAAGCAATTGGCAATAAAGAGCACTTATTCCTCAGCCAACCTGAGTAAAACCTTAACTAAGTTAACAGAGGAGTGTTGTATTTGGATTAGGAGCTTATACACCTGTTCTTGCTCCTGAATAGTACGTTTAATTTAAAACTTTCCTGTAATCTGCACAATTATCTTAAATTATCTATTAGAAAGGATAATGTTTAAAATTTAAGATAACTATTAAATTCAAAAATCCACAAAAAAATCCTTCATATTTCATTGGATAATAATTCTAACAAGCAATTAAACCACCATGATGCCACTAGTTATTCCATAAGATTTCTCTTGTATTATTCAGACTACACTAATCTTTCAGTCCTTTTGTGGTGGTGAACTGTAATACAATCTATCATCCCCCTCATCTAATATTTTCTTTTCCTGACATCTATCTTAACTTTCCAAATGAAGCATTTTAAGAAAGAACCATTTAGTCTACTAACACAAACACAATCTTTTTTCTTTTGAAAATTGCACCATTTATATCTACTGTACCTCGCAGGAAACGTTAAATTTGGGAAAGCAGGTTTCCCAAGGTCACAACATACCATTGGTTAAAAAAATAATGGACTCGTGTGCCTGTGAGTACATTAACAACAATGTCCACTTGCCAACTTGTTTAAGGTTATATACAAAGAGAAATGCAACCATATTCTTTCACTTTGCCATAACCTTAGAGTTTAGCTTTAAATCATTTCTGAGGAAAGGCTTCCTGCAGACTTTTCACTTAAGTAGTTGGAACTACAACTGCAAAACACTGTTGACTGGTGGACTCCAGAGACTTGTTCATTACCTGTCATTAAATGTTTTAAAGTTTGCATAATTGATCCAGCCAATAAGTCATCATTGATTTATAGGGGTCTGTGCTGAAGAGTTGCTCGTTAAAAATTCATAACACTGGTATGTGTCTTTACAATCCATTAGCTGTTTACGTATCCACAGTCCTAAGATTGATTGACCTTGGACTGAGATTCTCATGGACTCTGCTTTTTTTTAAAAAAAACTTTTTTTTCATATATTTTTTACACAAGTCCACAGTATAGAAAAGCAATACTTCAGCCTTCTCCCTTGACAGCTATACTTTGATTTTTTTCCCTCTCCATCAAAACTGAAACTTTACTTGAAATGATGAATAAATAAAGCATACTCCATAAACAGCTTTCCACTATTATTTAAGCTTGCGAGCTGTGCTCTGTTAGTCTCCTTTCCCCACCATCAGATTCAAGTGTGTAAATGTTCTAAAAGGCTCTGAATGTTTTATGATGATTTCAGGGAATGATGGAGTAATAGCTGAAGAGCGAAGCTATTAGTTTTAATATTTATATTGAGTGCTCTGAAACATTAATGTGACAGGATGTAAGATCAGAGCAGCGGGACATATTTACTTCACAACCATTGCCACGTGGCAAAAATATTTATTTTCTGAAGCTCTGAGGCCAAGTTTTTTTTCACAAGAATTTAAAGTTCAGATTGGCATATATATTAGATTTTCCTGAACTTTGCATTTATTTTCAGGAACTAAAGATTGGTTACTGTTTTGGATATAACTTATTTCATTTAAGTAATACCCAAGCATAATGATCTTGGTGGTGCCTCACGGTCTCTTTAGAGAAGTTTTCCAAAGCTAATTTTAATTTATCCATTCATCTCTCCTTGTCTGCTCTGTCTGCTTCCCAAAGAGCACCTTAAAGGGAAGAAAAATTGTCATTTGTTAATAAAGAAATGGGAAGAGCTCAAGAGCAGAATCATCGTTAAAAGGTTGTTTCATATTGTCTTCCAATATTTCATGCATGAAGTAAACCAACCCTGTAAATGTCCTAAGTCATTGTGCTTGGTTCTTCTGTTCAAACTAGCAAACATATTAAGGTAAGTGATATTAATTACCAAGGGTCAAACAGCGCTCACCCCACTTGTGTGGTTCTCATGGTCTTCAGTGAACAAGTAAAGGAAGCAAGATGCGATCCCAAGGGAGAAATCTTCCTACCAGATTTGCAGAGTGGATCTGATATAAGTGGAACAAATGATGACTTATTGCTGCTACATTATGAAAATGTGATTTCTCCAGATGCTTCCACGCTCTGTGTAAGGACTCCGTAGGCTGACACCACAGCTAGGAAGCGGTTCACAGATCTCTAGCAGGAGAAACAGCTGGGTCTATTGGGTACGTTTTAGCCAGATGTAACAAACGTTATATTGAACTACTTCAAGCAGGCTTACAAGAACAATAGTGCTGGGCAGAAAATGGAGCATACTCCTCAGTGAGACATAAATAGGCAACCTTAGCTGAAAAAGTGAGTTTACCAGTATACTGTATTTCCCAAATACCTTCCAAACCATCCCCACCACAGAATCAGCCAACAGAAATGTCCATCAGAGCATCCTTTAGCCAGTTTCAACAGGGCAGAACATGCAGCATTTACTTCTGGAAGTATATTTCACTGATATTCATGTCTAATGACACACAAATGTGAGTTTATCCTCCACCATTACTTTAATATTCCACTAATTGAGTCAATCTCCTATGTTTTAAAAATGTCTATATCTACAAGTCATCATTCTTTGTCTTTCCGTTATCTGCTTCTGTTCTTAACTTGCTTATATTGTCTAGTAGGCATTTCAAAATACTTTTTTTTCTCATTATTAGTTGAATCATTAAACATACTTTAGAGGAAAAACAAACATGCTACCTGCACCTGTGTGTACAATTTCTTGGCCCTCCTTGTATGCATCAGATAAAATATTTTACAAGTGTTTGCTTCCATTTCTCTGCACGGAAACAGTCTTTTGAGAGTGTTAGAGGAGACTTTCTATAAGGGAAAAAAACAAAGAAATTAGTGTAGCAAGCATAGGGAGAACAATTTACATCACAATATGTGGGAGTCACGTTCTGACCCACATCTGCTAAAGGTTTTTTTTAAAGGTGAAAGCAAAAAAATGAAGGTAAGGTGTCTACTACCTATTAGGATCCCCCCCTTTGCAGAAGTCCCTTAAAACTTAATGTCCACCAAGGCAATTCTTTACCTTGTAACAGAGCAGATATGACCACCACAGGGTTTAAAAAAGGGTAAAGAAAAGACCATGAGCTGCTGTTCTAGTGCTGAAATCAAAGCAGAGGCCAAGAAGACAGGCTGTGATGAAACTGCCTCCTTGCCCTCTGCCAGGGATGTTCCT
The DNA here is from genome assembly GCF_000703405.1 of Apaloderma vittatum. NCBI lineage: Eukaryota > Metazoa > Chordata > Aves > Trogoniformes > Trogonidae > Apaloderma > Apaloderma vittatum. The sequence continues at coordinate 50,109 of NW_009701961.1, forward strand.
CAGGACCAGAGTATGGCACTGCACAGTCTGTAGAGACAGAACCCAAAGACTCAGTCTTCTCCTCCCAAAAGAAGACATTTCCAACAGAAAGGGATCTGACTTCCAGTCTCCTTTGGCAGGGGGTTTCCAAATGATACAATTTTCTCAGCAGGATGTTCACTGACAAGTACTGACTCAAAAATGTCAATTTTAATTTACAAACTTTGTGTTTGGCAACATTTCACACTTGGAATAGGGTGAAAAGTGCCCATCACCATATGAAGTCTCCTCCTGAGGTACTGAGGGAAATCAGTGCAATTTTAGCTAAAATGGGTCAAATTCATCCCTGCTAATTGCGTCAGCGGTATTATTTGAGCTACACCAGTGATAAATTTTGTCTGGTGGAGCTAATAGGGTCACTGCTGCTTAAAAGAACTTGTTTATTTGCTTTTTTTTTTCACACAGATGAGCATTACAGAGCCCAAATCAGAAGTAATCTTTTGTATTTACTGCACAGCTAGCTAGCAGTGATGTGCACAACAGAGTACTGGCATGTCCCTAATTATCAGGAATGTGACTTGGTATAGTCTGTATGATATACAAATTGTGACAAGTTTGCTTTCAGAGTGTAAACTTTTTAAAACCACCATAAAGACCCCCATATAAATACAACTTTGACTAGGAAAAGATGTAAGCTGTATAATGGCTACATGGGTATTTTTCCTTAGAGATCAGGAGAAATATGACAAGTATGACTGCTATTATAGTTACATAGCATATTCCATTTAGCAGCGATACAGCAGAACTGTGAAAGCATATCCTAAGGTATTTTCACTTCATGCATTTGACATTGATATTAGTTATTGCATTTAAGATACATTGGGCTGTTTATTGCTGACTGTTTCCCCTCACTGAGAACGTTAACCACAGCAGAGGAATATTTGATGTTACAAATTATTTAGCTTGCTACTCTTCATTTTCCTTTTAGTATGCAATTATTTGTTTGGTTTCACTGAGCAAATGAAATTTCAAGGGCATTTCAAGGAAAATAAATAAAGTACAAACCAAAAGGGTTTTTTTTTTTGTTTGTATTCAAGAACAGCACTGAATCATGCATATGTATGAATCAACAAAATCAGGTTAGCTAAGAAATTGGAAATTGCACTCCACACTAGAGCATTTTTCTTGCTCTAGAGATCTTTGCTACGGATTTGAAGGACTAATAAAAAATCAGCAGCGTGACTGGAACAGATGTTTTTTATGGACTTAGCTTGTTAATAGTCTTTTTAGCTTCTCCTAAGGACTTAAACCAAGTTCCTCGCTTGTCCTGAATATCTGAGATGATGTTAACATTGTCCAAAAAGTACACTAACAAGCAGCAGTGAAAAGCTAAGGTCCTACACATGGTTATGAATAAAAATTCAAAACATCGCAGTGAATGTGATGAAACCCCAAAGTGGGCAATGTTACAAAACAAGAGAACAAACTTATTGACTGCATCAAATCCATATAGTGCCATTCTCTTGAAGGGTAGATAGGCTGGTAAAATACTTCCATGCATTGTGCTACATGTATTGTAAAAACAAGGGCCCATTACAATTGAAGAAATTCCCTTTATATTTAAATCAAGGTTCACTTTTGTACAATAAGAGCTGAAACAAAATGAGCCATATTCTCAACCAGTGCAAAGTAGCCAAGTCTTTATTGGCTCCAGCGCCACTGCGACAATTTGTATGTGCCATACAAGCTTTGTGTCCTCATTCTAGTTAGTGAATTTCTGCATGTAGAAAAGCAGAAAACAGAGTCTGTGTTACAGACCTTTCTCTGGTCAAGGAATACTTCATGTACTCTGTTGCTGGTTTACTTATTCATTCTTTTTGCAATTTCCTATGTTCCTCCACAAATTGACATCTGCAAGATCCTACATGAGTTGTTCGTTATGCCAGACTGTGAAAGGGAAGGGATCACTCTGGAACTTGCCATTTTATGGCAGAATAGACACCAGAATAATGGTGATAAATAATAACACCCACACACAGGACTGGTCCCTCCAATTTCCACTCATTGGGTTAAGAAACTAGAGAAAGAGGAGAAAAGAAAAGTTCCATATCACTTAGGGAGTACTTGGTTAAATAGTATTAGAAAATTTTCACAATTCCAGCTTGTTGCTTTTTTCCTTTTAGTTTTCTTTTTATGCAGAGCATCAAATCATTACTGGCATTGAAAGCTGCTCTGTCAGGTAAAGGGATGCACCTTCACTTACTTGAGCCAAGTGATGCTGAAGCTCAGATATATGGTATTTCTTTCAGTAAGGACAGATTGCCTTTTCTCTACATGTGAACATTCTCTGAGAAACCTAAGGAAGAGAGAAAAATAGCTTTTCTCTTGACAAGTGACTTTAATTCAGGTGCGAAATAAGGACAACAATGTCTACACTCCTACCAAGTTTTATGGTGAATGCTGTTCATATTGTCCTCTTGGAAGTGTTCTTGACATTCCTGGGAGGATGCCCACAAGAAGGATTGCGGACTGGCCCCTTTCTTTCCTCATTGAATTATCCTAAAACATATGGTGGATAGGTGCCCCAGAGGGGCCCTATAGAGGCCTGTCTTTTAACCCATTTGTATTAGTAGCCAACGTCATTAGTTGCCACTGTCATTTATATATTTAGAACTTCCAGCTTTGGCTTGTAGTTAGCTTGAATCTGGAATATTTGATAAAACAATTCTCACAAATGGCTGCATAAAAATCTGAAAAAAATACTAATTACTGCCAAAATGTTTCAATCTGATTCAGTAACCCCAAATAACTGAAATTCTCCCAGATTTATGCAATCTGACAAAAGAATTTGATCCCACCCATCCTAGGCTATGGACTGTTTCCCCTCAAAAAGACTTGAAAAAGGAGAAAATGTCCTCATTCAAATTATACACGTTAATTGTCTACTTGTAGGAACTTCGTTACAAACTGTAAACACAATAACCTGCTGCTTCTATTATCTCCTGACTTGTAATTGCTTAAGTCAGCAACCTGAATGCTCTAGTATAAAAACCCAGACAAGACAAAAATCAGTAGAAAAACAGATATGATAAACACACACACATTTCCTGAGTCCCTTCACAAATTCAGATTCCTCAGGCCAGTGAAAACATTTGCCAGAAACAGTCAGAGCTGAAGTTTTCACAGGTGCCACAGGTAGTGGGCAAATACTCACTGAAGGGAATGAACTACATCAAAATACAGAAAGTTTTAGAGAAGCTGTCCTGCAACCTAAGTTCTGTGCTGCCTTTGGACCCTCAGCTCTTGGTTTTGGGGAAGAAATGCACATCCAAGAAGCTTTGTCTGTCAAAGGAAACTACCCTAAAGAACAGAATCCCCCTTGGGGTTTCGATTTTAGTAGCATTTAACAGAATGAAACTTTAAAATATTTTCTAGTTAATGGATCATAACATGATTTTCTTAGAAGCATCTTTTGTACCCCAGCACTACCCTTATGATGCTTCACTCTTCTCAGATCACAGTTGCAAACAACAATTGGCTTACTTCTGCTCTAGCCTGGTCTTCTTCCTGACACTGTAACAAATCTAGACAGTTGTTGCTGTTCCTTTCCCTGTGTCTTTGGAACTTGTAAACTTGGACAAACAGCCTTGACCTGGAGCTGGAACAACCTCTTAGTAAGATTTTATACCAGACAAAACTGATATTTTATCTCATTTAAATAATGATAAAAACTCAGTTTCCTTATAGGTAACCAGGAGAGACGCCAGCACATATTCTTCTTTTATAACATTGAACGTGTTAGTGAAACCTGCAGATTATCTGATAAGAACACAATTAATTTGTGCCCAGCCTCATTAATCTTTCTTAATACATGTCAGCCCATTACATTTGATCCATGACCTCTGTCCCCAGTCTTGCCTGAAAATCTCTCAGGATCAGAATCACATCATGATTTGGCATGGAGCCACCAGCTCCAGCAGTTGACTGCAAAATGCTTCAAAGCCATCAGCAATGGCAGATGCTATATTTATGTGCACATGCCCGAATGATAAGTTCACAGCTCCTCTAAGGCAGACTGAATGAAGTTGGTCATTCGAAAGCCTGAATCCTATTAGATATACAGCTATGTCCCTATTTAGATCAAATGATTACTCATCTTTACTCTCACTTCTGTTCCCAGGCACAAGTGTTATTTGGGGTGCTGGGTCAGTCTATGCAAATTCTTTCCCCACGGCTTTTGTAAACAATATTCAACTTATCATTAATAATATGCAGCAGTCCTTGGAAACCAATTCCCTTTCACATAATGGACATTCACAGACAGAATAATGGAGGACCTAGTTAAAAATCACTCATTGCATTATGCCTGGGTCCTTCCTGATTTAAAAATTATCTCAAGACAGGGAGGTGTCTATTTTTTGTAAAAGTTCAAGTATTTAGTTTGATGAAATCACCTGGCTGACAGCAGACATGAACACAGGCCTTTCAGTGCTTTATGGCAGCTATCAAGTTGCTCTCACATCCATAATTAGGCAAGGAAAGTCCAAAGGCACCCATTATTAGTACTCCTAGAAAATACGCACATAAGTAGCAAATCCACAGCGGCACCTCCACAACCTCCTCATCCTCACTTATGCTTATTTTTTAATTGAAGCAACATTTCTAAGCCAAAGTCTTTATGAGTTTGCAGTCCAGACCTTTCCTTGTCATCAGCCAATGTTCACTTGTAGAAGAGAGATAAGCACTGAATCTGAATGACAGAAGTTCAAGGATCACAAAAACAACTTTGTGCAATTTCTTAAAATGCCATTTCTGAGGCCAAATATCAAAGCTTTAGTTAATGTGAATTTAATCAAAGCATTCTTTCAGACCTGAGTAATTTTTTACCAATGCAGTTTGTGAAAAATACGTAATGCTTCACTACACGACAGTAGTCTAAATCGCAGGGCTCAAAAGGAATAGTATACCTTTTCCTGGTTATCTGATGATATTTCATTCAGTGCTTAACACGTGAAAGACACAATGCTGCCACAGCAATAACACATGCTGCCAGTGGCTTTAGGAGGGGTTCTTCTGAGGAGTCTTCTGTGAATCTTAGCTCTACGCATGACTTTTTACCTTCTCCTCTTACTTCAATCCATGGAAAACAGATAGCAAACCTTGCAATACACATGGTAAAGACAGATCACAAAGCACATAGTATTTCAAATACAAGTAACATTTTCTATAGTTTCTGAATAACATCTTCCATTGTATATTGATTTATCTGCAACCACAGTATTTCCTGATCATGTCCTAGCAAGCAAATACTTGTTTTATTCTTACTAAAATGTCAAATAGGATCTTACTCTTATCAAAGTGATTATACTGCAGCTTTGAACTACTCTGCAAAAAAACCCCACATTCATTCATTAATCACTCACTCACTCACTCAATGAAGAAGGTGAGATTGTGAGATACTTACCATGCCTGATGAGCTAATTGTGAAGGGACAGATCTCAGCTGCCTGCCAGCTGCCCAGAATGGTAACTCCCAGGGGAAGGAAGGGAAGAAAAGTCTTCATCTCTGCTGTCCCCCAATACCAGCCTTTTCACATCTTCTGAAGCCATGTAATCTGTGAAGATGAAGTCTGCGCTGATACTTTCCCACCTCTCTAGCAGGAGGATGATCAGAGCTATGTCTCCCCCTTCTCTGTCTGTCTACAAACATCAGATTGTGGTCTATCATCTTTAGGTGCTTGTTTCTAAGAAAAGAATAAAGCATGAGGGAATACATGTGGTTATCTTTCCAAGCCTCACTGCAGGCACCACAGAAAGATTGCCCACTCCTCTTCTGGGAGCTTTCTCCACCTTTAAACAGATCCCCACCATACAGACTGCCAGGCTAGGATCATGAGGAAATCTATTTTTTACAAAAGCAAAACTCACACAGGAATTGTCACAAATGCCACAGAATAAGCAAATTTGGACTCAACTGTCAACCTTATTGCCAGATTGTCAGGAGATCTGGATCAGGAGAATAATTTAAATGTCAAATCAAGACACTGAAAGAGCAAATTCCTGTGATTTACTGCGTTGTTCAGAGATAACATGACCTAAGGGTAAAGAGAAGAGCTTGGCTAAAAAGAAAAAAAGTCTGGTTTTCAGGGGGTTGTGGAACATTCTATCATAAATTCACCAAAGAAATTGGAATGCCTAGGTTTTTTTCCTCAGGCAAAAGCACAATAGTACTATGAACGTGAGTTCTCCAAAGAGGCTTTGGATCTCACCCATGTATACTTGCATTGACAGATATTTGCTACTGTGACGTTTAATAAACTAACTTTTGGGAAGTGCTCTGAGATCCTTGGGAAGGTGAAGGTCAAAATGCCAATTATCATTATATTTACAGTTTTACATGGAACTACAGACGTATCATAATGCTGCTGGTATTAGTATGGACTACTGAGATATTTTTGACACAGCTTGTACTGGAAATATGGAGACTAAAAGACAAACATACATTTAGAATGATAAGCCTTTCTCAATGGCTGTCATTGTGTTAATATTCTGACTTCAGGAAATAAGTTCTGAATAAGGACTGCAGAATATTGCCCATATTGAGAAAAACATATGAACTGAACTGAAAAGAGAAAAAAAGATCCAGGTTAGAAGCTGTCATTCTGAAACTCATTTTCCCCACTGTGAAGGTGAACTCTTATTACCTGTGAATACAGAATTCAAATACTATTTTCAAGTTTTAAATGTAGGTAACACTTTACATTATGTGTCAGTGTGGTACCAATTACAGCATAACTCCGATATTGTAAATCTATTGCGAGAGAACTGAGACAAGAAGTTCCGTACTAGCCCAAACTTCAAGTAAAGTTAAAAAGATTTCAATTTTCTCTCCTTATACAAGCCCATATTTAGTATCCTGGGACACCTAGTGCCCTGGAAATAAGCACATTATGTTTTTAACGTAACAAACACCTTGCACTTCCTTTTTGTCTTCCTCATCTGCTCTAAGGACAAAAATGAGATCCTCATCTACCCACTTTCACACTTTAGCAGCTATTACATAATTTTCTTTACCCCTAATAAGGAAAGTCTGCATCCCCTGTTACAGTGTTCTGCAGAAAGCAGAGTCTGGGCAAAGGGAAATTGAATGTTGTCCAGGGTCCACAACTGAATTGTCTTCTGTCACTGTGTTTGAAGTCAGCTTTTTCTCTGGCTGACCTATAGTGCTGTAGCTACAGTGACAGCACTTCAGCTAGCCTGCTTTTGACTAGGATAGTATCTAGCTCTCAGAAAGAGGAAAAAATAGATATGATGGTATCAGGCAAGCAGCTTTAAAGAGAAGAAGGCAAGGCTGTGCCTTAATCCCCAAGAGAAAATCTTACAGGACTTAATACAAACGTGCAACATTGCTGTAGGTATCTAACGAGTCTTTAGTGGTAAGATATATCACTAATTTAGAAGCTGATGGCACTAAAAGCCATACTTTTTATGAAAACAGGTGGATTTTTGTAGTTTTCAAAAATCCAAATTAGGACATAAAGCCATTTCCACTGCTCAGTGAGGGCAATGAAGAGATTCTGACGCTGATCCATTTAAAGGGCAGCTCCTCCCTGATTACTGAAAGCCCAGGTACAGATCCTGGACTTTGCCTATAGAGCAAGAGGGTGCCATGCCTGAGCTGCCGCTTTGCTGTGAAAACGAACAGACAATAAGCTATTGAACTGTACAAACTATGCTGTTCTTGAAGAAAGGAAACGAGCAATTTACATTTAAATAACAAAGTCAATCTTCCTGTGTAATATTTCAGCAAGCCATGCAGCCCTGGAATCTGTTCACTGGACTGTGCTTTTAACCAGAACACAAAATCCCAGTGTACAGGAAATATTATCTATGCAAGTGACTCAGTATTAGTTAGTTAGGTGCACTAGACTATTTTCCTACCAGTGAATGGAGCTTGTATACTGGTATCTGCCATTATCACTAAATGGGGCTTACACATCTAAAATCCCCCTGGCATTGAGGGGTAAAAAAAAAACCTTTCAGCTTCATAAATAATGGATCTATAGCAAAATTAGCATTTCATGAAAAATATTGAAAAACTAGAAGGAAAATATAGTACAACTTCTATTTTATGTGTCCCACTTTGGCAAGGCATTGTGTCATACAACACACAGGCCATCTCCTGTATATCTACTACATAACTACATCAAAAATTCTCTTAGTTATACACAGACTCAACTACTCACCTATGATCAACATTCTCTATGGCATTGTGGCATTATGACAGTCAAAGTGCCCTTCTTCTACCAGAGCACCGTGGCACTGGGTTAGCTTTCTGGTGTATTAGTATTTCTGTGATTTTTTTAATTGAAATGTAATAAATGCCATGACTTTTCTACTGTGTCTTTTGCTGTGTATGTTACATGGCATGCTTACAGGCAAATAATAGTTTCTCTGCAGGTACAAATATAAGCAACTCTTGCCCAGTCCATTCCAATAAACACTCACACGGAAAAAAGCTGAAAGCCTAGGCCATTAAGCATGCACACTGCAGCCTGTGTACAGTACACTAAGTAAGTAGACACCTATTCACGCATTAAACTTTTTTACCCCCTAGACAGCTGATTTCATTCCCAATGTTTCCCACAGTGACCAAGACAGGCAGAGATCTCTATCCATTTTAGCTATACTCCACACTAAACCAATCTGTATTTGAATCATTCAGAGTTCTACCATGAAACTTGGTGCAACAAGGATTGCAGCTTGTTTGTTTTGTAACAAGATGCTGAAGCTCTCACCTAAGCCAAGACTTCTCTATGAATTTGCCCATTACCATCAGGAACAGAGCAAGAAATAGCCCTGATAACTCCCACAAAAATCTCCATGCAAGGCCTGTGCATGGTGGTGTGATAAAAAAGGACAAGAAATCATTCACATGTGGAGATAAGTGGGAAAATTATTTTAGCAGGCCCACCCACAAATGGTAAGACATTGCCTTTCCCTTCTTTTCAGGATTCTGCATCTTGATCCCAGGGCTTTAAAACATAAAGCAAAACCTATTAACATGGGTTTTGTGTTTCCAATGGAACAGGAGTTGTAATGCCAGGGGGAAATAAAATTCTGAAAGTTGTGGGGTTTGGGTTGTTTTTTGGGTTGTTCCCCATTCTTAGCCTAAATTTTGCAATAGGTGTTTTGTTTTTTTTATTTTTCCTCATTGAGTAAATACACATTTGGAGCAGCTAGATGCAGATTAATTCCGCAGTCAGGCATACTTACAAATCAGTACTTTTGCTCAGAAAGAAAACAAGAAATAATGCCTTATTAATTTATAAGCCTAAATTCATTGGACATGCTGAGACAGAAGAAAGAAGTCACAAACACATTAACCTGTGCTCTTACTCCATAACTCCTACCATTAATTTTCTCAAAGTAAACAGATGAATACCCATTGAGAACTACAAGGCCATTGCCAGGGCATGCAGAGATGCAGTTAGAAAAGTAAAACCTCAGCTTGACTGGAAATTGGTCAGAGATGTCAAAAACTACCAGAAAGGGTTCTCCAGGTATGTAAAAAAAAAACAAAGAGAAACAGAAGGAAAATATTGGCCTGCCTTTAAACAAGAGGGGTGAATTAGTCACCAACGACGCTGAAAAGGCAGAGGTTGTCAATACTTTCTTCACCTCTGTCTTCACCAGCGCTGTTGGGCACCACGCCCTGGGAACAAAAACCCAGGCAAACACAGACCAATCATCAGTGAAGGAAGAGTTGGTATGCAAACCATTGCAGGAGCTTGACCCCTACAAATCGATGGGCCAAGAAGTTAGCCAGAGGTGTTAAGAGAGATGGCTGATGTTATTGCACAAACTTTAAGAAGTCATGAAGATCAGGGGACATCCCAGAAGACTGGAAGAAGGCTAATGTCACCCTCATCTACAAGAAAGGCTCAAAGGAGGACCCAGGAAATTACAGGCCCATCAGTCTTCCTTCAGTCCCTGGGAAAGTCATCGAACAAATCCTGCCAGAGGCTATCACAAGTGAGATGAAGCACGTGACTGGGAAAAGGCAGCATGGATTCACCAGGCACAAATCATGCTTGACAAGCCTGACAGCCTTTTACAACAGAGCAGACTGCTTGGTTGATGCAGGGCATGTAGTGGACATTGTCTACCTGGATTTCTCCAAGGCTTTTGATTTAGTTCCCCACAGCATCCACCTAGAGAAACTGGTGTGTTACAGTCTAGACAAGTGGTCCATGTGGTGGGTGAGGAACGGGCTGACAGGCCACACCCAGGGGGTACTGGTAAGCAGCTCCTTTTCAAACTGGCAGCCCATCACAAGTGGGGTACCTCAGGGATCAATATTGGGCCGAACACTGTTCAATATCTTCGTAAGTGATCTGGATGATGGAATCAAAGTGTATCCTGATGAAGTCTGATGATGATACCAAACTGAGCAGTGAAGTGGACACTTTGGAAGGAGAGCCACCCTGCAGGAAAACCTGGATAGACTGGAAGAGCCTTAACAAGACTGGAAGAGGCTAACAAGAACCATATGAAGTTCAACAAGGACAACTGTAAGATCTTGCACCTGGGAAAATATGACCCAGGAGCACAGCACAGGCTGGGATCCACCAGGCTGGAGAGCAGCTCTGCAGAAAGGCACCTGAGTGTCCTGGTGGACAATAAGCTCCATATGAGTGAAAAGTGTGTTGCTGCAGTGGTGAAGAAACGCAACGGGGTGCTGGGCTGCACTAACAAGGGCATCGCCAGTAGAGATAAAATAGTCATTATCACACTCTATTCAGCACTTATCAGGCCAAATCTGGAATATTGTGCTTAGTTTTGGTCCCTGCTATACCAAAAAAATAAATGTGGACAGGCTGGAGAGGGTCCAGAGAAGGGCCACATAGATGATCAAAGGACTAGGAAGCTGCCATATGAGGAAAGGCTGAGAGAGTTGGGTTTGTTCAGACTTGATCAATGAAAGCTTAGGGGAGACCTAATCACCACGTTCCAGTATGTAAAGGGAGATGGAGACTCTCCTTTTATAAGGAATCACATGGAAAAGACAACAGTTAATGGATATGAGTTACTCCTGGGGAGATTCCAGTTAGACACAAGCGGAAAATTTTCACAAGAACAATCAGCTGTTGGAATAATCTCCCCAGGGAAATGGTTGATTCCCCAATGCTGGACACTTTCAAAATTCAGCTGGACAGCGTGCAGGGGCTTCTTGTCTAGACTGTGCTTTTGGCAACAAAGGTTGGTCCAGATGATCCTTGAGGTTCCTTCCAACCTGGTATTCTGTGATTCTGTGATTGATTCCTACCACTACAAATTCTGGTCCACTGTTCTTTTCCAGAACATATTTAAATAATTTCTTTTATTCTACTTTTCAAACTGTACTTTTTTTTTACCTTTTTGGTACTATAAACTTAAATATCAAATAAGGGCCACGATTGTACTTTTTGATTCTTGGTGTCATTATTTGGCTTATCTTTAAAATGAAAAAATGATTTCTGCTTTCCCAATGTATCAAGCAAACAAGCTGTGAAGTCAAAGAAAAGAATAACATCCTTCCTTAGGTTGAGCACTGTGATTTGTGTTTCTTCCTTCCAGTTTTTTTCCTATGGGACCATCTGTCAAGGCTGAGTCAGCACCTTTGCAGGACAAACTCATAAACATGTTAGAAGACATTTCATTTTGTCATCTACCTAGGCACACTGGATTAGTATGCAAATAAGACAGCACAAGAACAGACCACAGCAGCAGTGCTAATGCTCTGAGTGATCTTTCAGTGTAATTAGAATTTGTTTCATCACACTAATTTGACATGGCAAATTAGTGAAGCTAAGATAAGGGGGTTTAGTAGAACCAGGGGGCTGGTATGTACACAGGAACTTGCCAGTAAGTCCATTTGCACATGGGAGTTGTGTAACATTGCAGGGAAGTGACAATTAGTAAAAGCTCTAGAAAATATCAGTTTGTTTTATTTTTAATCTGGCAGTTTGATAGGTTGTACTTTCTTCTGCTGCTATCTTATAATAGAGACTTATGAGATCTTAGCCTCTCTGCTGCTGAGAAATCTTTCAAGACTTAGGATAAGCTACATGGTACCACAATTAAGCAAGTTTAGTCAAGTCTGGCCTGGTAGTACACAGAAACATGCTGTGTTACCACATGGGAATTCAAGGGGCAACTCTGTGATTTCTGTTTCACAGAGCAAGCTAGCTGAAAGCCATTCCACAGCGACAGAAAACCTGAGGACAGTGGTTGGTTTCTTTTCTGCACCCTCCTGCCCCAGATCATGCACGCTCTGGACAGATCCTGAACAAAAAATGAAAACCAGTCCCTATTGCTGCAAAGTAGTCCTGAAACTCAGAAGATTTTATGAATGGGTGGAGCAGGCAGAAGTCTGGTAGAGGTCTGAGGGAAGGCCTAGTTAAAAAAGATGACCTGTCCAGGTTACAGGGAAATAAAATCTTTAACTACCCAATTAAAATCATAGAATCATAGAATGTTAGGGGTTGGAAGGGACCGTGAAAGATCATCTAGTCCAACTCCCCTGCCAGAGCAGGATCCCCTAGGGCAGCCACACAGAAACACATCCAGGCAGGTTTTGAAAGTCTCCAGAGAAGAAAACTCCACCATCTCTCTGGGCAGCCTGTGCCAGGGCTTTGTCACCCTCACAGTAAAGAAGTTTCTCCTCATGTTGAGGGGGAATTTCCTATGTTCTAACTTAAACCCATTATTTCTTGTTCTGTTGCTGGGCACCTCTGAGAAGAGATTGTCTCCTTCCCCTTGATACTCACTCCTTAGATATTATATAACTTAATAAGGTCCCCTCTCATCTGTCTCCTTTCAATGAAAATGTAAGACTGTTCTTAGATTTCCTAAATCATTAATCCCTAATACTAGGGTAAATAAATTACCTGACACTGTTTGTTTGGACCTGCTGAGATCATCAGCCAGTTGAGAGCATCTGGTTAGAGATGCAATGAAACATCTCTCTCAGCTGAATCACAAACCTATGTACCATCTCTTAGAGATGCAGCTTCTTTTAGCAGCTCGCATTCCCTAAGGAAAAGGGCTGCATGAGACAAAGAGGGGCTGAGACAGAATCTACAGACCTGAGACAGAATTCTTTTGTGTTTTAACTGATTCAGAATAACGTCCGTGCATACAATAAAATCAGTTGTTTGTAAAATTTGCATCATATAATGAGATGCTAAGATAAGGTTTATTACTTGGAACTTTTAAGAATAATGAAGTAGAGAAAGAAGTCTCTTGATAGGCATATTTAATCTGATTATCTGTTCACTGATGGGATAATAACCTATTCCTTCAGTTACATGGTTTGGATTGCTTCTATAATTTGAAAGAGTCCTGAGGATAATTTAAATTATCTTTAGGAAATGCTGAAGGGGCTGGTCTAGTCAACAGTTAAAAGGAAAAAAATGGCACTCAAAACCAAAGCAAGTTCCTACACAGTGTGGAAATCCTCATTATGGAGCCTGAACAGAACTCAGAAAGGAACAAGCAGAACAGCCAGAAGTGTAAGCTGCCCTTCAAATGAGGAGACGTGCACTGGTATCTTTGAGTTTTGCACATCCAAAGCACAGAACAGATATTAGCCAAAGTCAACTGAGGTAATCCCAGAGACTCTGGATATTGACCTTCTCTTTCCTTTTCAGATCAGGCTGTGGTACCTTTGGGAGGAACATCTGACAAGAATACCAAACTCAGAGGTTTTTTGGGCACAGTTAAAAAGTTGCCTGCAAGTACACTCCAGGAAGGCAAAGGAATTCCCCCCTACAGAGATAACTAATTTCTCCCCTTGGAAGCACCTTTTGGAATTTAATTTTTTTTTTTTTCTGAAAATTTGGTGTCATGCCCAAAAAATCTAAAAATCATATGATGGGGAATTGCCTAGAACCTGCACAGTAGAACTGCACCCCTGAGTTACAGCCAAGCAGAAAGAAAAGTGCTTTTTTGTTCATACTCGAAGAACCCTTCTTGCTTTTAAATGTGGGCCACGTGTTATTTTATAAGGATTTTCAAGGCCTATATTTTTTCCTCTCTTCTCATTATAAGGAATCACTTGCTAAGGAAAAAGATTAGCAGTTTGATTCTTTATCCCTAGAGAAGCTTGGCCAAGCATATACTCACACACAGAGGCAGACAGAATCTCTGTCTGTTATTCATGGCAAAAATAAGCTAACATCACCTGCTTCTGAAGGTAATCAGATATTGCTCATATATCAAAGCTCAGAAAGTTAATACTAATGTCTGTTCTGAAGATGTTTAAAAGAAATCTAATTACAATATAACTAGAAGTTCTGGAGAGATGATGAGAGAAAATATTGTTCATCGTAATATGTGCCATAAAAATGCCTTTTTTAAAGACAGAGGAAAAGGCCGTACTGTAGGGAATATTTCATGGTTAGTGGGAGGGTTAAATAAACAAATGATAATAACACCAATCAGACCTCTTTGCTTAAAGCCTGCAGAGTCAATCTGCTTCTGACTGTGGAGCTACCAACCAGCAAAGGCAAACTAATTAGACACAGTCAAACACTTAGGCAATCACACCTTGTGAATGTAAGCGTCTTCCTGTCATTTGGCAAGTCTCTCAGCTGCCTCTGAGCGTGAGACAACAAATCCCCTGCAAACAAGTTCTTCACTCTCCCTGTTAGCGAGATCTAACAGAGCACAATGGCTGGAGGTGAAAGGTGGCAGTCTAGTCAGGTAATGACATCGTCTTGAACAGCCCACATTAAAATAGTGGCACTTGTTTAGACTAGCCTATTTGCACCTACCTGCAGAGGGCCTTTTTAATGTAATTATTAGCCTCTGCAGCCCTGCTTAGGATTTGAAAATATCATTCATTTTCATCTTGCTTCAACTACCGCTGCTATCTTCTATTCAATCCCAGTCACCTCATCTCCCCACAAGTAAGTGTAGAAACAGAAGCAGATGAGAAGAGTTGAATTAACAAGAAACAAGTTGGCAGGTGAGCTGTGTGACAAAACAACAAGAACAACAAAAAAAAGTTAAAAGATTTGACAATATATTCTAATCACTACCTGACTGTAGCAGAGCTACAGACATTGAAAGAGCTTTCTGGGGAAAAGAAAAGACAGCGGGAGAATGGTCTAAAACCTTTCATGCAAAACCCAAGGGCAGGAACCAATCTAGGAGCCTCAGAACAAATATGTAATTACTGTCTTTCAAAATTGTCTTATTTTGTCAGGATTTAACTATTCACTATTGACAAAATATGACAAGAAGTACAGTCAAGGAGTGAGATAAGTAATCACCACCCAGTTCTAGCCTGAGATACCCAGATGCACAGCTGACTGCCCAAGACACAAGCCTGTACGAAGGAACTTTGCAGCAACAGGCCAAAAGCTTCCATCCAGTTTCCTAATGAGAACCCATGTTGCACTGGAGAGGTGAAGTGAGTTACCTTATCTCCCTGCATCCTCATTCACGAAAGGTCCAACAGAAGCTGTCTCGGTGTATCTCAGAGCACAAGTGCAGAATTTGCCAGATGAGTGAGGCAGGGTGCTTTTGAAGAGTACTCCAGCAGCATGTGGCCAGTGACAGTAAAAAAGCTGGGGCAAAGAGATTGGTCCAAGAAGAGAAGATGTAACATCTATTTCCTCTTGCCAGGGAAGCACAGACATGTCCAGCATGAGTCCACTGTTCTGCGGAAGTTCTACAAGAACAAAATCTGGGTGAAAGATACATGGAGGAGGAAAAAGAAGAGTTTCTGCTTCCTTTGTAAAGAGAGTAGTTTCAACCTATTTTAAAGTGATGTCAACAAGAAACAAATGATTTAGTTCTTGCCTTGTTTAGCATCAGTCTCTCATAGAAAGGATATTTTGCTTACAAGATCATCAGTGCTAATTCCTGATAAAGAGAAGGCTCTCAAACAGCCTGTATGGAAGGTTTGCTCAGTGTCATGTTTTACCTTTTGGTACAGTTATTTTGGGTTCTATTATTTACCTTGCAAATATTTTGCAAGTTGTATCAGTGAAGATAATTTCCCTATCTTTCTGCTGACAAGGAATTCAGATTAATTTCTAAAGCATACAACAGTTTCACAGATGACTGTTGTAGTGTTTACCGTCTTAATTGGTGCCACTGCCCAGCCTCCTATGCTGAAAGAGAGCCAGAGAGTCATAATATGTCCCAAGCACTGCCGGTATCTACTTTGTTTGTTTGTAGGTTTTTCCCTCCATCTGGCTATGATGGATGAGGGTCCTTTAACTACACTTGTTCTGTAAAGTGATATTATGCATCTGACCTAAAATGACAGCTGGAATCAGGGCCACACTTAGAGATGATCATACCCAACACAAAAATATAAGCGAGTTCTGGAGGGTGCCAGCCTTGGGTCAGTCTCAGCTTATTTGTCAATCTGCCAGTTCACTGCTCCTCAGTGCTCTCCTTCCCTGACTAGCAGAAGGCACTGCTTTCGGGGTAGTAAATGCAGCATGTCAAGAGACAAGCAGTTGGCAGGAGTCCTTATGACAAGGGTGGCAAAAGCAAGACAGGTAGCCAAATGGATCTGGTGCGGCCCAAGGCAAGCACTGAAGCAAAGGGGTGAATCAAAATCAAAGGGTTACGATGCCCTGATAGAAATCTCTGATTATAGTGACACTGCCTAGGCAAACTACGTATACTGCGAGCTCTTATTTGTGCTCTGGTGCTACTGCAGTGTCTGGGGCAAATCTTGTCGTGCAGTGACATTCTACGTCATTTTATATTGCTACTATTATTGCTACTCGTGCTGGTTTGTCTCTGATCAGTCCATCCTCTCTTTTCCATTTGGCCTCAATTTGAGACTTGGGGCTTTATTCATATTCACTGAACCTCCACATTCTGTATTAATTTAGTTTAATTTGTACCACTTCCATCAGAAATTAGGACCTATATGAACTGTATTTCTTGATTAGAAAAGAAGAATGTTTTGCAGACAGAGGTATGATCTTTCCTTAGACTAGCTGATCTAAACAAGGCAAATGGGCAAGTTCTCCAGCTACCGTATCCTTATGCTAGCTATGACACCCTGAGACACCACAGCTACTATTACTGCAATATCCCTATTAAAAAGGAATATTGTGAATGAACTTGAGGAATTCAGTTTGAAATTTTCAAGACTAAGAGGCTGAAAATAATTCATCTGGTCTGGATAAATTATTCAGTGCTATTGCACCATTAATACTTGTTTATTTATGCTTATTTATACCCACATATACACAAACACACACACCCCAACACACTCTTACTTAGCTAAATATTTTAATTGTATAAAATATTAAGTGATGAATACAGTATTATCCTGCATATAATACGACCTTATTTTTAAAGCAAAGGTGCCAGGGTATCGAGGTATCAGTCTGTGTGTGGATCTCTGTAATGACACAGCACACTATGAGAAGCAGCTGCCTCAAAATACCGCAACAGCCTTTGCTCACACAAGCCTGTCAAAATTAGGAGGACCGATCCTTATATCTGTAACTATTTTCCTCTCTATATTGCATCTCATTTTGCAGTGCATTTCAAACTCACACCTAGAGGGTCCTCACTTGCAGGTTTAGCTGGATTTAGAGGAGGGTCCTCACTTGCAGGATTTAGAGGACGGGCTAAAGGACACCTGCTCTTTTGGAAGACCAGTGACATAAACATTAAAGCACAATTATCTGCAAAATGGAAGAGATGCTGACCATCACTTTGGTCACAGGACCAAAGCAGGGGCACTGGAAAAAAGGAAGGAACTGGAATTTTGGCACAGCTGTTCACCCAGACTCTTCCCACATTTCCCTTCAACCATCAGTCCTGAATGAAGACAGAAGGAATATCCACACAGCAACTAACTTCCTCGGAAGCCAGACATCTCCTGGACCTGGCACCAGCTGTCAGGATGTCCAAATAACAAAATTTGTTCTCTTTCATTTTCTTACAAATATTGTTTTAAAGAAAACCATGTTCAAGAGGGGAAACATTTCCACAATAAGGAGCAACCAAGGAGACGGCTCAAAAGAGACCTGAGGCAAATTAAAGCCCAATTTAACTTTTGCTCAATAACTTCACTTTATTTGGATGAATCATTTATGTGGTGAAAAACTTCAGCTTACTACACTAGAAAACTCAATTAATAGCCAAAGTGCTTAGAGAATAGGGAAGGGGAAGCATGGAGGTAAAACTCCCATTACCGAGTTAAGAAGCAGAAGTAAAAGCCTTTTGACACAGAGCATTAAAAATATCAAATAGGAAATGGGAAGAGTATCCCTCAGTCCACAGCAGGATAAAGTGCTTGCACAGGGGGGTCAGTGAACGATAGGGGTTAATAAACCCAGGTGCAGGACTTGCAAGTGACTTGTAGCACACTGTGATGCTGCAGGTAGGCCCCAAATGACCAGCCAAAGGCCACACTGGAAGCCTGTAGTGGAGCAGGGACAAGATTGTAAGTGGTGCAGCTGCCCCACTGGCAGTCATCACCCTCACCGCCCCCCTAGAGGGTTTGCCTGCCTGCTCCTCGGATTGTGGAAAGGATGTTTTATCTTGACTTGCTGACACACTTTCCTGATGGCTCACTGGCATAAGGACCCTTCAAGACTAGGCATGCTTCTTAGGGGTTTCTCTGTCTCCGCTCTCTAGGCAGAAGGTACCAACAGTATTCAGTGCAGCATCATGAAGGGCAAATCACAGCCTTGCCTTTACCACCAAGAGAGGAGAAGACAGAAAAAAATCTCCAGTATTTTTCGCATCACCCATTGTTGGGGTTTTTTGGATCTGTGTGTAACTACAGAAATATTTCTTAAATACATAGGAAAGTAAGTATCACAGTATCAGACATCACATTTCCTCAGTCATGAAGAATCTAATGGATTAAAGTATGAGAAGCAAGTTGTGGGGCGGGAGCAGTTAATGAATTACAGCTTTTTCAAAAGGGAATGGAGGGAGAGAGTACTTCTGTTCTCCACCAAAGAAACTTAGCAGCAGAAACCAAGTCCATAACTATTTTTTTCTGCCTGCTCCCTTGTTTGCTTATTATGTGTAGGAGGAGGAATATTAGGTTCAAGTAGTAGCCACAGGAAAGGGGAAAGTGAGTACCTGAGGCTGAATGATTGATAGCTTGATGGCTGTCGTCTCTCAGGTTTTATCACATTACAATAGATTTAACCCTTCAAAATCTGGTCAATTCTCATCTGTGGTAGAGAAACTGCTTTGTTAGAAAGAGAAAAATGCACTGGTGCATATGGTATACTATAATAAGTCTCACACCCCCTAATAGGCACATTTGTACACAAATGTGGGTTTTGGGATCTAGCCAAGAGCAGAGCACCCTAGTGAATCATAATGCAGAGCTAATGAGTTATTTTTGGTAAATTTGGCAATTTGTCCCCAAAAAGCTAAATCACTTATCGCTTCTTCGGAGGTGCTAAGTGGATCTAGAACTTTAGGATGTTGTCAATAAAAATGAAAGAAACTCATCAAAGCTGCCTATTAATTTGTGCTCCTCGCCACTTCTGTTTAGAACAAAGGTAAGATGTATGAGATGCTATGACAGGCAGGCAAGAGTTCGTTACCGGAAGCATTATTACAATTTAACTGTGCTCCAGGGCTGATGCTTGTTGTCTGAGGTGGGTGACCAAAAAGAAAATACACTATTGTTTTGGGGAAATATCCAATTAAGACAGCTAGATCCAAAGCACGAACCTCTGAAAAGATGTTGAACTGCCCACGTCCTAAGCATTCAGAGATGTGGAGTTTCGGCTCAGGCTGCTACAGCCTGCTTATAAATTCAGATCTGGAATTATATTTCACATCCTTCTGAAACAGAAAAGTATTCAATTCAAATTGAAATTGAAGGGGAGGCTGGGAGGTTAATATGAGGTTTTGCTTTGGGAATGTCTCTGGTGGTAGAAAAAAGTCAAATTATTTTCCATTTACAGAGTATTTCTCCAACTCTGAAAGTCATTGCCACAGACACCAGCTGTATTTTCTATGGGAAATTCCCCTTAACTCCTCCCTTTCAGGTGTAAGTTGCCATTAATGCCCTTCATATGTTGAGCAAAGGAGATGCATATGGATGGGCAAAAGATAGCCACTGAAGTTTCCACTTTAATGTCCAATGAAAAATGTATTTGGGTAGGGAACTCTAGTTTTGAGTGTATAGCAATTGTCTGCATTAACCAGCTAGTCTAAGTGGAGTGCACTGAATAGCAAATGAGAGTAAAGCAAAAGTTAGAGCCATGCCAAACTACCTGAGTGTAATGTGGATAGCAGTGAACTGTGACTCATGTCATGTTGTGTTATGTAGCATCAAATCACTGTACAGTGTGACACAACGTAAGCAACATGAGTGGCGTGAATGTGACACAGCACAGCCTTTTTTCCTCTCTCTTTCTGCCTTTTTTTTTTTTAAAAGAGCATTTTACTTTTAATCAGATAGCTGCTGTCAATTCAGATAACAGCTGCCTGACCCAAATTTTCAGCTGACTGAAGTGGACGAATACTGAAGTGTGGACTTTCTATTACGAAAAGTTCACATTCCAGACTAGCTTCTCTGCGCTAAAAATACTCCTGTCTCCTCCTTCTCCCCCCACTTGCTTCTTCCTCCCCTAACACTAGTTATGTTTTCTTACTGATACTGAATCAATAATTTCATTTCTATATTACAAATCTTAAAACAATACTGGCAAAAAGTATACTGGAATTTTACTTACTGATGTTTAATTATTGATGTAGGCTTCTTTAAACATATTTGGCTCTCTGAAACAGCTCTTTAGAACTGTGTTCCATTTCTTATTGCTTACCTATTCTGTTTGTTCTCTGCCTCCCTGATCCTTTTCGATTTTCTGCAGGTTAGCAAGTGCTGCATTGTCTGCTTTTGAAATGTGTCTTTAGGCATGCTTTTGTTTGACAAGGAATGCCAAGGCTGAGCTGACAAAGTCTGTTTGAAAATCTTTTTCCAGGTATACAAGATCAGTAAGTCTGTTCAATGTATTCTGTGATTAGTATTTTTCTTCAGATATTTATATCAACATTTCAGGTTTAGTGAAAGATGTTTTCTGAGCATACCTGTCAGTGGGAAACCTACTAAAGGTAAGTAACAGTATCATTTATACATTCAAATGTATAAATATATTTATGGTAAATAGTT
Source organism: Apaloderma vittatum (assembly GCF_000703405.1). NCBI lineage: Eukaryota > Metazoa > Chordata > Aves > Trogoniformes > Trogonidae > Apaloderma > Apaloderma vittatum. The sequence goes on from NW_009701961.1 coordinate 71,265, forward strand.
GACACTTCTTTCCATATAACTTAAAAGAAAATATACCTTTAACAAGCACTCAGCCACTGCTCTTTTCACAGGTTGAAACAAATATCAACTTAGGAAAGCTGTCTTTTAGGTATTTTGGCTCTAGCTCTCTACAACCAGGATCATTTTAAACATAATATTGAGATTTCTGCATCCTTTCCCCTGCAGGGGCTGGGTCACTGAGGATAATGTTTGTCCTATAAGGCAAATTCTCAGGTGAAGAAAGCCTTTATGTATTCAGACACTGCACACTCGTGAATTCCAAATAGTTTTTTCTTTTTTTTTTTAAACAGAAGACACATATTTTGCCTTTTACCTTCCCAGTTGTAACAAAGAGATCATGTCCTTGACAAAACAATTTTGTGAAAGCCTGCCTGAAAGGGGCAAGTTGGACAAAGGTGGCACAATTAAAACACGTAGATCCCTTGTTTACCAACCCATTTCCTATTTGTCATGGGATACAATGGCCTCAGGAGGCTAGAGACCACAGAGAATTTTTTGAATCCTTGGAAAAAAAGTCCAGCAGCCCCAGAACCTCCACCTTTTATTCCTAACTTCCACAGAACTGCGCCCACATAAACCTATTGCCACTGATGGACTCGTGATTAGGATTACTTGAGCCTGATCCACTCTTCAGCTTTGCATAGGGACAAGTGAACAAATGGTTCCCATTTACCAGGTGGACCTAGCACTTCAGGCAATTCCCTCTCAGGTGGATGTGATAGTCTATATAGAAGATTTGACACTAAATGTCCATGAGTTAGCCAGGGTATGAACTGAAGGCATAACCCGGACCAAGCTGAGCGACAGAAATTAAAACGTAGAGCAGAAATTTCTTTCTCATAACAACGAATGCTTGTTGGAAAGCAGAAGGCAAATAAGGGATTTCTGAATCTTCCCTAAGGTGAGATTAAGTCCACTCTCCTACAGTAAAAATAGGTCCACTCTCATCTGGAAGTCTGAAGAAATTTTCCAACAGGAAAGAATTCTTATTTTTTTGTGATCAAAACTCAGCATGTCATTCTCTTAATTCTAAAATCAGCTACATATTTATTTATTTTTAGGGGGGGTTGTTTGTTTGCTTTGTATCTTTGTTCTTCATAGAGGACTAAAACAAACACCAAAATCTAAATGTGACAGAATCAGAATTCAGTCTCCAATTTTGTCACGTTAACCTAAAACTGCTTTACTGTAATTACATTTTAAGATTCACTTCTTTGCTAATAAAGTTTGCACTTAAATGTCCTGTATCTCCATTAAGCAGTGTCCTTCATTAAGCAACATGCAGCTTCCTCCAGTCAGCAATAAACAAAGAGATTTCTATATCTACTGGGCGTATTAAAATTCCACTGTCCCCTCTCTTTTCTTCCATATACCACTAAATTTTAAAGCAACATCAAGATAATAATAGGCAGCCCAATCCCACCATGGCACGACCTTGTCAAATCATGATCAGAAGAGATGAGCATGCACACTCCATGTTTTTCCCAAAGGGCAAGGTATAGAGCTGAAAAAGACCATCAGAGTCAAGATTGGAAACTTTAAAAATATGTGTTACTTTAAAAATATATTTCACTTTCTCATAATTTCGATTATATTAATGCTAATAGCCAAAAATATCCATGTACATAAGAATGCACAGCACACTCCTTGCCCAAAGAAATAAATAATAGGAAATGTCTGTTTTTATGTAAAAATAAAAACCATAAATATTCTAACAGTTTTCTGCTAGAGCAGAAGTACTAATCTAGTGCATTTGAAACTGGAAAAGGATAACAATTGATCTTAACTTTGAAACATGCAGAAGTATTTTCCTTATGATCTTTTGCCACAGAAAATGAAACCAGTCAATTCAAACGTACGGAAGTTGATCTTGTTTAAAAGGTGCTTGGCTCTCTAATTACATGAGAACTACCTTTCTTTAATAATTTATTAGAAATATGGGGCAAGATAAAGACAAAGTCTAAAAATACCCATCGTGTAAACTAGTGTTGAACTGCTCTCTTAAAATTAAAAGCTGAAATTCTTTGACTATCTCATTTTCTAGCAGAACACAAGAAAGGAATATTTTAGTTGGCTCTCACCCTCCAGGCAAACTAGTATAAAACCTCTGGCCTGATTCCAACCCCATTATCAAAGGACCACTCACCTAATCTAAAAAAGCAGCTCTTCATCAATTTATCATTAACAAGAGCATTACAATATAAAAAGGCTTTCCACCAGGGATTCAGTTAATGGGAGTCTAGAGCCACCTAACAAGCATGGCAGAAGATACGCCACAGTGGGTGAAGATAATATACATATATTCTGTGCAAAGAATACTGCAAATAACTCCTCTGCTGTTGATGAGCTCTCTGCAATAGTTTTTTTTTTAATATTTAATTTAAAAAATTTGAGGTCTCATTGAATTCTACAGCAACATACATGAACGCAAAATAATTAGTTGCTGACTCCATATGGAAATGTTTTATGCAATTTATTGGGCATCAGTGAAAGTGTGACTCTGGTAGGTTTTTGTGGGATTTAGCAAGTTCGTGTTGATTCCATTTCATCGTATATCCCACTACCTCTAACCTCTGGAAATCAAAAATCACAAGCCTAGCATCCAATATTCAGGAGGTAGTTAGTTAAGGTATCACAAATTACTACGCAAGTGATCTTTGGCCTTTTATCTCCTTCTGAGGATTGTTTTTTTCTCAGTCTAAGCCCATAGCTCCATGGGGTAAACACACTATAATTTTTAAACAGAAGCTTAAATTTGGACATAGTTCTATGAATGCTGCAGCTAAAGTTTTACAGAAAGTGCTGATATTGTAAGGCAAGCCACAAAATCACAGCTCATGAGGCTCTTACGTGTACCTAGGCTGTGGCTCCATCCTTGGTCATTAATGTCATGCTCTACTGCATCCTCCAGCAAGAAAAATCCAAGCCAGAGTAGGGCAGGCAAGTAAATTTTCTGTGCAGCAAATCAAAGCCTACAGTATAAAGTTAGTGACACATTTTTGAGCTGACATCAGCTGGGAGAGAAAAGATTATATCTGATCTAGCCTAGAACTTGCCAATGTAAAGTTTACCCATCGATGATGCTTGAAGAAAGTGGAACCATCAAAACGAGCTTATATCAGATCAGTACTTTGCATTATGAGGCTGCAGGTTTTCAGGGTCCTTTAGCAGGAACCTTGAACTTATTAACTGTATCACTGAAGCACAGCCTCATCTGAACTCAAAATAATAAAGAATACTTATGGATAGAAAGCACGAACTGGAGCCTCACGGGAAAACCAGAAAAAAAGTCTCACACCATTCATGTTTGTAAAATAATTTCATCTTAGGAGAGACAGTCATTAATATACTCCTAATATTATGCTTCCCTAGCACATAGGTTTACTGGACTATTAAAAAGAGTAGTTTGGACTTTTCCAGCAGTTTTAAGAAATTCTTCCACTTCAGGTCATACCAAAATTTCCTGCACTTAAGTGAAGGTAAAAGAAATCAGTGGGGAAATAAAAAAAAACCCCACCTCTGGTAAATGTACAGGTCTGATGAAACAGTAAACCACCTGCTGTTTACGTCACTTCAACTCAGATCTCAGAGTGAAGTTGTAAAAAAATACCAAGTGTATGAAAAAAATACCAAGTGTTGCTGTACATAACAGTTCATCAGATCAGCAATGCAGGTCACAGCAAACACTTCACCCCAGTGCTCTGGCTTACCATACAGGCTCCCTGCAGAGCAGAGATGAGTTCAAGGTCACTACTCCGAAATTCAAAGGTCACTACCCCGAAATTCAAAGTCCACTGCGGGACTAGCCCCACCTACCTGCGAGACCTCCTTCTACTTCTCTGACCACAACCTCCCGTGACAATCATGTTCCTCCAAACAGTGAATCTGCCAGTAAACAGGCAAGACACTCCCGAGAGGAGAAGATGACTTTTGGAGGAGCTGGTTGAGGACTACAGACCCTCTTCCCTGAGGAGAGAAAAATAAACTCACTTGTAAACTTCAGTGCAAATCTCATCATTCCAGCTGAACATCCCTCAATAATTTCTTCAAACAAAGCAAAATTCTATAGAATAATCAAACTCTTTTCCCGACAGGCTGAGAAGAGACAAGAGGGAAGTGCTTTCAGACACAAAGATGCATTCACACACACACTGCTCTTAGTAATAGAAAATGTTTTGATATTACACTGCATGAGGGTGCACGAGAGCATACTGAGACCAAACAACACAGTTACAGTGATATGTCAGGAACAGGATTAGGAGATGTAGAACACTGAATCAAATATGTAACGAAGTACTCACACAGATATTTGATGTTATTGCCGTTGGCCTCTATGCATTGCCAAAAGGAACTGATATGCTGATACACAGCTTAAACAAAAAAGCTACCTTCTTTCTGAAAATACTTTGAGCATCATTGGACTGGGGATACTTGCTTCTTTCCGAAGCTGCTGGTGGTCTCTGCTAACAAGTTTTGTTTGACGATAGCTTCATACAACATGGCAAATCCTTTACTGTTGGCTATTTTCCTTCAAATGAGGAAGAACAAGACCAGGGTAGGGGTGGTTACCCAGAGGCATGTCCTGTCATATTTTCAAGATTTCCCTACCTTGTGCAACTCTGACCTGAGACAAATAGGTAAAACTGAAAAAAGGGCAACAGAGTCATCCACACCAACATAAATCATGTCAGTAGAAACTGTCCACTTTGATAATTTCAAAATATTTCATTTTTATTTCAGTTGTTAAGACATGTTTTGTAATTCTATTCACCATATATTTCAAACATTTCTGTCTCACTTCAGACCTGCCAAATCAGAATGCTTAAACTCCAGGAAGCGTCTTCCAAGGAGTTAACTGGCTTTTATTAATTTCTATTAATTGCTTTAAATTCAAGGAACCGATACCTTCCAGGGGAAAAACCCATTCTGCTACAAAATTCCCAGCCAAATGCAAAAACTGACACCCCTCTGGAAGGTCTCAAGAAAAAGTTGTTCTGAGTGGTTTTCCCTGAGGAATCGTTCTGCTAATGTTGGACATTTATTTCCGTGTGTGATGATGTCAGGTCAAAGCTGTCAAGAAGATACACTTCCCTCTGCACGCCACCGTGTAGTCCTCAGGCTGCATCCCACTCCAGGAAGGTGTGGGGAAGTGCCCAGACTGCAGCATCTTCACAGGAAGAGTCTGATTTCAGAAAATGCAGCGTCTGTACCAGTTAGATAAAGTATCTGACCAGGCAAACTGCAAGAGCAGCAGCAAAAGAGGAAAATCAGGCTGAGAAGCCATAGGAGCAGCAATAGGAGACAGGAATAAAGGTTACTGAAGGTCAAGTACAGCCAGCACATTGCTGCTGGCACAAAATGCTGCTGCATTCCAGGAAATCATTCCCTCTCATCTTCCCGAGCCTGTCACATCCCATTTCACTTACTGGTTCCTTTTCAAGGTGTTGGTCTTATTTATCTCCTTGGGTTTGCTGTTTATCTCCATTTATTCTCAGCATAATCTGAGGCTCGTTGTTTGAATCCTGTGACCGGTGGGCAGGCAGGGGAGAGCTATCTCGTGTAATGACCTGGAGAATCTGCATGGGAAGGAGAGAGAGCAAGATGAGTAGTAGAAGTGCTTAGAGCAGGAGTTGTGATGGGAATGCCGTTTCACCAGAGCAGGCAGTGGGGGACTGGCCGGCCTGCCTCTCCTCATTTTTGCAGAGAAAACTGAGGGAGCCACGTTAGTCTGAGAGCTGTGTCCAGGAGCTATAAAATTACCTACTGATGAATAAGCTGGAAAGTTGTCTGAAAGGAAATGTAGGAACTGCTAACGTACCTCGTGCAATTCCAGCTTTATGGTAATGTATGTTGGATAATTAGCACCAATGGGCAAGAAGCATGAATGCTCATACATCGAAAGTAAAGCATTAGCATATATTTAGCAGATTACAGTTAAATTTGTCATGAGCTACCTGTCTCTGCTGAAACAGTTCTTACAGCAGGAAACTCAGTCCTCCTTTGGAAAAGAAAAAGGCATTAGGCCTTTACACTTGGCTTGCTGGGGGCTCTTTTGAGGAAACGAGATCTCACCAGGGAGGTTGGATTGAATGATCTCTAAGGTCCCTTCCAGCCTAGGTGGTTCTATGATTCTATTCACAAATGAACTGCAGGAAAAACCCCCACAAACCAACACAACGGCAACATGTGAGCAGCCTGGGCCTGCCCAGCGCTGGAGGGGCTCTGGGGGTGGACTCTGTGCAGAGGGGCCGGGGCTGCCCCGCGCCAGATACGGCCGGTTCCAGCCAGTTCCAAGCGACCTCATGCAGGGCACTGTCGGGCACACCCGGGGTAGCTCTGGGAAAGTGTAAAGAAGGGGAAGGAAACAAGGGTGGAGAGAAGAGGATGGAATAGGAAAAGAAAGGATCGAGGAAACAGCAAGGCACCCGCTGCAGCCCAGGGAGAGCCCCAGGCCTGAGCAGGTTCTGCTGACGGGAAAGCGGCCCCGAGAGAGCAGAGGAAAGGCTGCACAGGAGGAAGAAAAAGCAGCCAAGAACGGTGACGGGCTGATCGCAACCCCCATGCCCACCACCCTGCTTAGGATGGGTGTAGAGGGATCTGGAGTGAAGCCGGGCCTGGGAAAGAGGGCAGGAAAAGCTGTTTTAACATTTGTCTTTCTGTTTCCCATGCCTCATGTTGATCATTAAATATTTATTTTTAGCTGGTGCTAAATTGAGTTAATTTTTCCCCAGGTCGATTGGCTCCTAGCTCCTGTCAAGCTTAGGACTCAAGATCTACATCGTCACTGGAGGACAAGTGTAGATGGAGCTGGGGCAGCCTGGCTGCCACAGGTGCTAAATCTCCTTTGAATTACACTTACCTGTACCCTGGATTCATGAAACAGCTCCTGCCTCTTCCTGACATCCTGCCCTGGGTGAAGAAGTAGCTTCTTTGGCCCTAGTCATGTTTACAGTATCCTTTAATTTTACCCTGTAATACCTAAATATTTGCACTGTGCAGGTTTTTAATCCTGACACTAACAATTAACCAGATAACTGAGTCAAAGATATTCTGTGCTAGGAATCTCCTGGGTAAATGACTTAATATAATTAAACCTGTTTCCTGGATGTCTCAGCCATTGTTATGCCTGTGAAACAATTCACATTGAGTGCCCTACAGCCTTACTCAAGCATGATTTTTTTTTTTTAATTACTTCATCTGCTTGTTTTGGGAAGTTTAAGGAAATATATTTAAGTAACTATCGAATTAAGGAAAAAATAATTGCTCTACTTGTTCCAAGGAGAAAAACCCAGAACCTCAAACCACACTTCTTCACCTACACAGAGCTAGAAATAATGCTGAAAGTTTATCATTTCATGTATATTGCAAAGCTAAAGTAAAAACCACTTCCATCTTCTGAGAACAAAAATGGAAGGGAATAAGATGAATAAGAAACACTACCAAGAAAAGACAGAAAACTAAGTGTAAATGGAGGTAAGCTACAGCTAAAGTGGCTGTAACATTACTCACGGATGGAATACTTGCACATACTGTGATGTATAAAATCTGCAATTAAATTTTAAAAGAAATTTTTAAAACAAGGAAATTTGTCATTAAAGTAGGAGAAAGATGTTGAAATTCAAGAATACGACAACTCTACTGCTATCTCGGAACTCTTTTTTTCTTCAGGAGTCATTGCAATTCCTGTCTTTGAAAGAGGCAGAGCTGTTTCATATACTGACTAATGCTGCTCATGTTGTTACAAGAGTATTTGAGGATGATATTTCAAAAAGCGATAGAAAGAAAAGCATTTTTGAGGAAGAATTTTGTTTCTCTTCACATATCCAAACTCAGACTAGGTAGTTCTCTTATTCAGAGTGCAGAAGTGGAAACCTAAATTTAAAGCAAGAAGTCAGTATTTCTTTGTGACATGGTTAGGATACACCACCAGGAGCTGGGATGTTGAAGAGGTTCTGTATCTGACACTGAGAAGCACATCTGCACCTCCTCAAAACTTATATACTGCTCAGAGCAGGTTCTTGCAGAAATAAAATAATCAGGAGTTTCTGGATAAATCCAGACAGAAAGGCCATCCAAGAATACCCTCTTGCCAGGTTCCTCAGGATACATGAGAATAAAATTGAGGCTTCTGTTTTCACAGAGATTTAACTACATAAATCCAAGTGAGACCGTGAGAAAGACTGGTAGAGAAATCCACTCCAGAGTAACCAATATACTGAGATTAAAAAACTAACATGAGACATGGAAGAGGTCCTGATCTTAATCTGGCAAAATAGCTTCTTTCTTCTTCTTCACTTTTTAAGGTTTTGGGACGTCTGAAGGCAGAACAGAAATGCGTTTGCAATCCAGCTGTTCACACTACCAGGATGAGACTGTGAGAGTGAGAGCTGTAGAAACACCTAATACAGGTGCCTTAGAGGGAAGGAAAAGGCTGCAGACAGGGAGCATGGTAGGAGACACAGAGCGGGATCCTGGCATTCATTTCACAGTTTGCACCCCACTAGAAAGAGAAAGGCAAGCGAACCAGCATAAAGAATAACAGTTTATTTTCTGCATTGTTTAAAACACTACGAATCCACGAATTGAAATGTTCTTTTCTTCATTTTATTGATCCGGTTGCACCTGTTTTAGCTAGAGAGGAAATGAAAAACAAATGAACAACAAATATTCATCCTTACTTGCATGATTATTACTGTGAGTAGAAAAAATTCAGCTCTTCTGAGGTAAATTCTGCCCCTTATTTTTTGTGATCACTGTGCATTACAATCCTGTTATGCTCAAAATTACTGAGAGTAGAACAACATTTGCTTCTCTGGAGAAAAGAGAGGCTTCCTTGAGATCTGCATATACGGACGTTCTGAACACGCAAGTGCTAAACGAACCTTCAGCGATTATAAGTCCTATTTTTGCTTGCTCTTTTTATAGATTTTTTTTTATCACAATAGAAAAGTATTACAGATTTACAGAATGCGTTTTCAAACATTTTCAGTACCTACGTGAACTGAATTTTTCTTACCTAGAAACAAGAACAGTAGAGAGTCTTCAAAGCTACAACAGGCACGTACAATTACAACTAACTGTATATGCAGAAGGCCCCCTGGGGACAATGATTAGACAAGGTAGGTCTGAGTATGACACCAGACCAGAACTGGGATTCAAATAGTGGCTTGGCAGGAGCAAAATCTAAATGAGCAGTGGATAACTTTGACAAAGAGCAGAAATTTGGTTCTTTTTGAATAAACGATCATTACATGAAGCTGCTTGAGAACCATAACCATGGAAAAACTAAGCTCAGTTTACTCCAGATTTAAACAAACTTTGTAAGTTTCATTCCCAACATCTGTTTGGTCATGTTTCAAGTTAGGCTGTGAAAGTTTTACAGAACCTTAAGAGAAAAAAAAATACAAAATGTAGATTGGGGGGAGGGGACTGTAATAGAACACAGACTTTAGAGATTCAATAAATTATTCATGGAGAAGGCAGTATTACTATTAGACCCTGGGGTCCTGGGCTCCCCACATGTAAAAGATCTAACTCTACACAATCAATCCAGCAGGATAACTCTGTTATACTCTACTTAACCCAGATTGCCTAACAGGGTTTGAAAATGGATTAGTGGATGATGAGCTTGTTTTAAAAGCAGTATTATCTCCCAGAAAAGAAGAGGATAACTCCTACTAGCTGGTTTAAGAAATAAAATGATCCTAGGTTGGAAAGAAACTTTTTGCATGTTCGCTTAACTAGCTAGACACTGACACACACGATAACTAGAGACATGGGAGAAGCTAGGCATCAAAACAGGCATCAATCAAAAACATTCCCATTAAGCAACAGTGTTCTTATACTCTTAGAGAGAAGAAAGAATCTAGACTGACAAGAGGGTATCAAAACTGGTGTATTTGTGCAAATTATCATCTCTGAAGAAGCAAGCAAGATTTCTGGAATGGCTACAACTCTTCACCATTACAGCAACTGCCATGATTAATACTGATACGTTGGTGATATCCTAACACTCTTGTAATTACTGAGAGAGGCACATAAAGCTGAAAGCATTTCTAGAGAACAAATGTTTCATTGCTCTCTATTTTTGGTGACTATGGGACGTCCCCAAAAAACCCACAACAGAATTTACTATCTATAGCAATGGGTTCAATATTTATTTATCACAGAAATCTCTGCTCACTTCCAAATCATTGTGGTATTTTTTATTTCACACTTGACAGTCCTTGTTTTCTTGCGTGTATGTATTTTACTTGTTTATAATATTCCCTTGAAATTGAGAAAATCGCTGGAAGTATCTCCAGATTGAATTGAACAGAGAAAAGAAAAAGCATAGGAAAACTTACCTCTACGCAAAGACATTGTGCATGTCCATCTTGCTGATCAGAAACGTGCTTTTCTGGGAGGCCTATGGGGAAGCCCTGTTCTCTTTAACATGCTACCAGCCATCTAGCCTCAACAGTGCCAAGGCTGGAGTCGCAAGCACTCTGCAGAAAACAACTTATCAATGTGCACTCAATTTGGAGAAAAAAAATAATCACATGCTTCTTGCTTACTTTTCAGAAATATTCTAGATCTGTACTACGACAGCTTCTCACCAACAGGTAGTGTTAAAATACAACATAATTTCCATTGCATAGGAGTTTGATTTTACAACTGAGAGATTGAGTCTCAAAATCTAATGCCAAGACTGAACAATATTCCAGACAGAGAATAGAGACATATTCTGAAATTCCTGTGCATCTACTGAAAACAGTTCATATTTTCAACATCAAATCTTTGCAGCAAATTTTTCATAGGCAAGCCCTAGGCTGAAAGATGTTCGCATAAAACATTAGTTGAATGAATTCAAACTAACATATTTCTGGATCCAGTAGAGCAGTTTGAAAGAACAGTATCTACCACTGGCATACATGGTCACTCCAGGGTTCTGTGAAAACAGACAGAACTCAAAACATTTTACACTGGTGTAATATATCTCTCTTGTTAACAAAATGGCAGCATGACAAATATAACGTAGGAGTACTGCTTAGCCCCCTTTGCTTAGCACAATTTCTTTCCTTTCATTCTTCAGTACTTTTTCTCCCAACATGTTTTTTTGTTTTCTGTGCTGCTACCTGGCTCTTCTCTTTCAGACAGCCTCTTCCTGACAGTTATCAGGGTTTAACATACTGTACTAGGAGGCTCGTGAATATTGCTCTTTGATTTTTAGTGCTTTATGATGAATGGCTAGGAGTCGTTGCTGTAGAAAGAAAAAAAAAAAAGAAAAAAGAAAAAGGAAAGAAAAATAGTTTCTGAAAACCTTTGTGCTATTGAATTCTGCCTGCAAACTATCCAGCACTGAATCACTTTGCTGTAGGACTGTCACTCTGCATGCTAGATGTAATAAGCCTTCCTTCCTCACCCCCAAAAAGAACAAGGTATAATGTGGCAAAAATAAGAATATGAACCTGAAGTTTGATTAGAATATGTCCTTTCTTGCATTTTTCCTTCCTTATTTTTCACTCTTCTGTTTTTTAAAATGCCTTCCCAGATGTGTTTAAATTTGAGGTACTTTGTGTTTTGGATCCTTCGTCACTTCACAACAGACTCCCGCCTCCTCTTACATTACCTAAATAAAAGCAGGGAAGCAAGAATTAAAGTGTTGGATCCTGGACTAAAAAAAAGACTATTTGGCTCACCAGAAAAATACCCTACCTTCTACTGCATTTAGCAACCTAGACAAAAGATGGCATGGGAAAGCCACTGGGAGGAAAGAGAAGAGGAGGAGCGGCTCTAAAATAGAAAGGGGAAAGTGTCCAAGCATACATTTCTGGGACGGATCTGATGAAAGTACTCCTACCTCTGGATTTCTTTAGGGGTGTTGTCTCTGACCCAGAAGCCTTCCACCAGTGAAATTCAAGGAATTTAGAAATTTGTCCAGGGTTTTAAGAGCATACAGGTGAAATACATCCCCAAAGGACTGGATTTAGTCCATTGCACCCTGGCAGAGCATATTCTGCATGCTCCACACCTTCTTGAGGCCTTGGCAACATATTTGTACTTGGGAAATTCCAGGCAGGAGCAGAGCTACGCTACTACTGTGTGCTGCCATCATATCCACACAGCTGGAAATCCAGCCTGAAATCACTGCCGACGACCCTTCCTCAGTACCCTGCAGAGCAGCAAGAATTCGACTCGGTGACATGACCATCACTGTGTTTGTTGGTGCACGCCTACATTCAGACCAGAGCTGGCACAAAAAGATGAGCGTCACTTCCCCCATTGAAACCTGCTCCTTTCCCGGGTGGCTCACAGGAGGCAGCCTCACAGCCTTACACAGCTGAGGCTGCTCTGCGGCTGATCAGCTGCAGCCCCATCAGTCCACGCTCCTCAGTGCTACCGTCCCACTGCAATGAACTGATACTCTCAGTTTGGTTTCCAGTGCATTGAACCTTCCCTGTAACGTGGTTCTTTGCGTTTCACCCATACCTTTTAATGTCCCACAGATAGCCAGATTGTGTCCTCCCATCTGCTGGCTCACAAGTGGAGAAAACTGTCAAAATCAAAAAGAAAAGCAGCATTTTGTGTTGTATGACTACACAGTGGGCACTCGCAGCACATGAGTATAGTACTAGTTAGACTCATTTAGTGTGGTGCACATGACAGTGCTTTAACCAAAGCTAATGGATATAGAGCAAAGGTTAGAAGACACAGGAGTACTCTCTAGTCCTTACTGACTGGTGTGTTAAAATGCTCCACACAGAGATGTATCATTTCACTAAGAAGCCACTTCACCCTGTGAAATTAGTGCCAGGGTCTCAGATGAATATGTAACTCCTGGCTGGAAGGCCACAATTTCTTGCCAACTTCTTTTTCTTGTTGTACCAGATCAGTCTGTTGGATTTAATGGGATTTGTGGGATTTTCATTTTTCCTGAGAACCTACTATATAGGCAAGAAATAATGTTTTGCCTTTCCACACCCCGCCCCCGCCCCCAACAGTTCTGTAATATAGCTCCACCTTTTAGGGTTCTCACTAAATTTTTTAATACTACAGAGAATCCCTGATTTGCAAAGGAACGCTCAGAATGGAAGAGGTTTTCTTTGTAATAACCTCCCCACCCTTCAAATTTTGTAAAGTTCTCTGCACAAAGTTCCAAACGCTCCATTTTAGAGGCAAAGCACTCAGAAAGCTTAATGTTAAGTTAAGCTATTTTCCCTTTGTTCTAGAGTGTGCATTTTGGGGCAGGGTTGTTAAGCAAGGAAAACAACAAAAGGACCTCGATAGAAAAGGTCATTTTCTGGCAGGAGTCTCATACCTATTCATACCTATTAAATGCTCACATGGAGCTTGTTTTATTGTTTGCTTGTTTTAAAACCAGAAACAACATTCAGTTCCATATTCAGAATTTGTATGTCATGTTTCAGCCTGGAGCATATTTTTACGGTTAAGTTATAAACCCTTAAATTAAGACCTTATCATAAAAAATACGCGACAACTCCCTAGCAATAACATTGCAAACAGCATCACTATAATGATAAAAATGATTAAATGCTATCATTCTGTTCAGGACATGGCCAACAGATTTTGTGTTAACTGCCTGCAATTAAAGGTCTGTCTTTTTTAATAACAACTTATTAATATGAATTCTGCCAGTGCTTTCAGGGCTTCAAAAATATTATTAAAATAAATAAGTTCAAAGGGAGAAAGAGTACCACAAACAAGGAAACAGGCTGGTTCACAATTATAGAAGTGCTTGGCAATAAGACAATTTGGTTTTAATCTAAACCTGAATTTCTTAATGCAGGTTACCCAGAGTGGGAGACAAGTTCTGTAATAACTTGATTTAACATGCCTGCCTGGGAGTACCAAGCATTCAGAACACTGTACTCTGCAACCTCTAGAAGCATCCTAATTAATGGGGGGGAGGGGCGGGGAAGGGGAGCAAGATTAAGCTAAAATACATACATATATTATTTTTAAAAAAAAAATATGACAGAGAGGCAGCAAGATTTGCAGTGGCAGTAAGTTGCATTTTTTTTCAGTCTCTTAATTACTCATTACAGATAAGTTAGCTAATTGCTAAATAACAAAAAGAGACACTAATTAAAGTAGTGGCTTTGACATCTGTATGTATTCAAAGTTAAAACTTAATTAGAAGCTAAAACTATGTTGTTTTATTGATGCGTAGGTAGCATTTTTAGCCCTTTAAACATTAAATGGAGATTCACTTAGGAAGGGACATTACAATGAAACATTTAAATACACTGCTAGTTTTCTCCTCCAGTAAGTGATACCTTTCTCCTGACACAGTCATCACCCAAAAAACAAAAGAGCAAAATGAGAAACCTGCCAACAATAGCAAATATTTTTACGTTATTTCTAGAGTAAATTATTGACTCTGAATTGCCAGTCTTCTTATTTCAGTTTTATTCTTTTCATTTGTCGGCAAGGGAATTCATGTACTCCAGCCCTCCTCCTCCCCCACAACTATGATACTCTGCTAATAAACTCTTACTGCCTTTTTCTATATATCAAAACTGCTGCATAAATCACTGCCTAGGAATCCTCACCACTCCCAGACACACATACTGCTGGCCTCTCTTGGGATCAGAGAGCAGAACCCTGTGCCAATCAGCAATTATAAAATAATGGTACTAAAAAGCTTGAACCTGGGAGTTATTCAGTTGTTCTGCCAACCCTTGCAGGACTCTTTTATGTGCCTAGGAATTAAGTAATTAACAGACTAATTTATTGTTCAGTATTGTCCACCTCTCTGGTCAGGTTTGACGTCATCAAAATTCACCACCTCATCAGAAGATGCCAATTGTTCATCCTCACTTGCAAAAGACAAAGAAATCCAAGATAACATTGCTTCATAGCTCAAGTTTGCCTTGAAAAAAAATCACTGTGACAATCTGAGTATTGGCCTCCAATGCAAACACACGTACGGCATCTTCTAAAGTACCCTTAAATAAAGGGAGCCCTAAATTCACGTAACCTGGAGAAGCTAAAGCTAAAATTAAAGTGGGCTGCAGATGCATTGATGCTCCTCACTCTGAAGTGAAGGATGAATCTGGTTTTAACCTGATGACTAATTTCATTGACCACCGTGCAGACTGTATGGCACAACCTAGAACATTTTGCCTACAGACGCTGGATCATTGCTACAGAGGAAGAGTGAGCTTTAACTACTGAAGTCAATGAACATCATTGCTTTAGCTTACAGTCTTAGCTGTAGCCAGGAACTTAGCTTTCAAACATAGTATTACCACCTGTTTTTTCTAGCTGATAACCAGTACTAAGGACTCATCTGCATTATAAATACATTCTGTGTTTAAACATGAGCAGGAGAGGTTACATTAGTGGAAGTG
Organism: Apaloderma vittatum; assembly: GCF_000703405.1. NCBI lineage: Eukaryota > Metazoa > Chordata > Aves > Trogoniformes > Trogonidae > Apaloderma > Apaloderma vittatum. The sequence goes on from NW_009701961.1 coordinate 86,642, forward strand.
ATGACTGCAATGTTACAGCAGTCATTGTGGTCAAGGGAAAATTCTGTTCATGGATTAAACTCCAGCAGAAAACAGCTTTCTACTTCTGTGCTGTAGGTATTTTCTTCCAGGAAATCTGCCATTGGTCTTTGCAGAATCTGAAGGAAGAATCAGCCAGATGTGCAATGTAGAAAAGAACAAAAAAACTCTAAGCAAGTTCAGGGAATATAAAGAGTGTACATTAGAGATGTGAAATCTCCTTCACTGAAGATTTTTAAAGAACTAATAGGATAAACACCTGTTGGGAACAAGCCAGGTATTCCCATTCCTTCCTCATTTCAGGGTTACTTACCAGCTGCTCTCTGGAGACAGCTCCCACTCTGATTTTAATACTTACAGCGTTGCTCCTTCTGCATCCCTCCTGGTCCAGTCATGCCACTGAAATCAGTCTCATCAGCGAAAATATAAAACATGGCAAAATTATCCTGTGACTCTGGGTTGTTATGGAGCAGGAGAAAGAATCAAAAGAATACTGCTGGGAGGGAGATGGCTGATCAGCCTGCAGGGTAGCAAGGAAGCTGTATTTACTGGAAAAGGAACAATCGTAGAACCTCCCTGAGAATCTCTGAAGACTAAGCTGTGCTTTCCTAGTTTTGAGAGAGGAGAACTTCCTTTACACTTCTTGGTGAAGGAGACCGAAAGGAACTTAAAGAATGGTGAGTTTGTTAAATCTGAAAAGAAAAGTCATTAAAAGAAAAGTGAAAATGCAGAACGTCATATCACTAGTAAAAACCTGCCTGAAAAGATGTATTGAAGGCTAGCACAAAGAAAAATCATGATATAAATTTATAATACATCATGCAAGTATTTTTAATGAACTTTTTTTTAGTCCATAGCTCAAATCCTGACATTTATTATTTCAATGATTTCAGATGCTCTTCCTAGGATTTCTGTGAAAAAAGGAAGCCATTTTCAAATCTTGAAACAAATTGGCTCCCATATGTAAGTTTAAATTATCCATCACCCTGCAGGAGGATTCAAGCAAAATCGAAGGCCATCTTGATGAATAATCAAGGTAAATTTGTCGCATTTTTTACTGTGCTGCATACTTTCAGAGTTTCATAAAAAGATCCACATAATTAGTTTAGCTTACCAGGAAAAAAAAGTTGAATGACAAGGTCAGGCTCTTGCCCTTTCCATAAATTAGAGAAGATTGCCATAAATTGCATAATATAATGAAACACCAATTTGCATATTTGCTGCTATATTAAAAGGGATCAGTTTTAGCTCGCAAAGCAGAACAAATAAAAACATGCATTTTAATAACTCAAATTACTCCCAGGAAGTGACCCTCAGCAGAAAGCCTGATTATCACTACTTAATTAGAAGCCTTGGAAATCTAAATCCTCCTTTAAATCCTATTCTGTGTACAGTGAAAGATGAAGCTGTGAGTTTTGTCTTAGATTCAATATTTACTCTTTACTAATATGTTTGCAGGGGAGACTTTCCAAGCATTATGAAGACATGCAAAAAAAATTAATATTCAGAGAAAGAGTGCATAAAACCTGTGTTGGCTTGCAGGTGCAAAGCAATTAACAAGCTGGCATTTGCAGTACTTTTAATTAATTAATTAAAAATTCAAAGCTGACTTTCATTTCTTTAAATGTTTGAACATTTTATCCATCAATAATGAACCACTACTTAGTGCTGTGCTACAACAGCTGGTAAATGAAAAACTCTGTCCAGCACTGTAAAAAGTGCATAAGAATTTCACATTTTGCCTTCAACTTGCAGTTTAAAAATGCAATAGAGTTTGAAACTCTGTGATGTGGAGGTGAATCTTGTGTGTCTGCTTAGCTGCAAAAATAAACTGCATTCTATATTACAGTTCAATCTAGAACAGAAATTAAAATAAAAAGTTTCAGTATAAAATGTATTTGGGTTTAATTTTTAATTTAACTTAAAAAATTAAATTCTGTTTGCTTTGGGAAGGCGAGAGATTTTTCTTAAGAATAAAATGATCTGATCTTTAAAGGTTAAAATTATACTATAAAATGTGATCAAGTCATTTTTAAACTGTTTCAAATAACAAATAGAAAAAAGTGCTGCAATTAAATCGCTGAATGATAAATATTTTGTTTTCAGCAGCAAGATTTTGGTCAGTATGTATTTAAAAGACACTACCATTAATATACTTTAATTAAAACATAAATACTACATTGCTACCTCACTAGGCATTCACTCAGCTGGAACTAACTGTATTTGCTTAATCTACAATTTTAGATGTATTAGCAAAAATAAATGTTGGTGAATGTAAGAGCCTGATTACATATCTTGGGTAAATTGGTGATAATGAGTCAAGAGACTTTGTGTTCATTCACATATATTAGAATAAGAATCATTATGAAATTAAAGCTAAGATTAATCCTGCTAATGACACCATGGAGCATCTGGGAATAAGATAACCCAGATGTCAAATTCACTGTGATACTGTGCTGCTATTTGATAGAGTAACCCCTTGAAGTGTTCTTCTAAGGCAGCTAGCTGGTACCCCACAGTCCCAGCACTTGAAATGCAAATGAGTGACAAGATAGACTAATAATGAGAGCAGATTCTAGCAGTAAGGAAAATGAATTAATTAAAAAAAAAAAATCTGAACCACTGATAAGAACAAGCAGCAGGCAACCCAATGTCCTCAATTAGGGTGGATGACATCTGCAGTGTATTTCTCTCTAATAAAGCCCTCACTCTGTATTCCAAAGCACACGATTCTAACACTGTTAACATTTTAATGTCTTGGGCGTGCATGGTAACATTAATTACAAGATGATTTGGATGACTTCTAAATCTCTTTTATGTCTTCCACTGAGTAAAAATCTGAGTTGCAGCTTTGATATCATAAATAAAATGTAGAGACCTGCCAAGCATTAAAGCTCTCCTGAAGTAACTCAGATCTGCTAAGTTACATTAAACCTTTATAGCTAAGTAAAGAGCATTCTCTATGAATTTAAAGAGGGTCAGTGTCTATACATTTTAATGGCAAAGCTTTACAGATCTCCAGCATTTTTCTTTAGACTGCAGCTGTTGTTGTTTTTAATTACTGATGAGTTTAATCTAATGTTTTGTTGAGCTCAATTTACCTTCTCCATAGCATTTGTTCAGAAACTCACACCAGGATTAAGTGACTTGCTTCCTTAACCCTGGGTCTTCTCTTCCCATGAACTGCTCTTCTCCTTGTCTGGAAAGAGTAACAGTTAGCAAAAGCACTCCCAGAACATGGGCAAGACTAGTGCCAACCGAAAAAAACCCCACACTTTGATTGTAGTGCAAGACTCAATGAGCAAACCAAGAGCAATCCAGGATCCCTGTGGCCTTTTCTGATTCATGCTGAAATGCAGTGGCATCTCCTCTTCATTCCAGCTGTGAGGCATCCTGCCCACCCACTGAACTGCCACTGGCCCTGCATCAGCTGGGTAGATGCACTCCTTCAATGCCATGTGAAAAAAAATGAGCAAGAGCCAGCTTTTGTGGAGGGAAGACACACGGCATCCCTGCTTCTGTACTGCCTTGAACCTTCCTTAAGTCAGTAGAGTAAAACTGGGCAGAAAGCTTTTCATGCAGTTTTGTAGATCACTTCATGCCAGTGTAAATGTAACGTGCAAATGCGTGCAGAATCCAGCCCCTATTTTCTGAAATGCATGCCTGAAGAAGTCAATGAACTTTCACTACTGTTGGGAACAGGACAAGGATCCATCCTGCCCTCTTGGCACTGCTACTAGTGGTGTTAAGAAACATACTTTGTGAAACTCTCCCTGAGGATGGCTGAGGCAAGATGCCCAACCTTCTTGCACCTTCAGTCACCTTGTAAAACTTCACTCTGCCACAGGTTATGATACACAGTTCAGTAAGAGCTTTATGAGAAACACCACTGTAGGAAAGGTCCGTATACATTTGAAAATTACCATTTTGGAGGGCAAATAATCAAATGCAAAAGCTTTGATATCTTCTTTGACACCGGGACACAGGTTGACTAGAGTCTTTGTGCCAAAGGCGTAATTCCACAATTAACTCACTTCCATGCATCATTTACGAGAACCAAGTAACAATAATATGTCAATCCACAGTTAAGATTTGTGGTCATGAGAATTTTGATAAGAAGCTGCTCAAGCCATTTAATCTCATTATAAACGTCCTCCCTCAGAATCTCACATATGTGCCCATTTCTGATGACATTTCTGGGACACCACCACTAGCCTGTCTTCTGATATTTTGGGTTGTACAGTACTCTTCTCTTGGCTATGTATGTATCCACACACACCTTTTCCTTGTTCCCCCTCAGCCCCTAAAAATATTGATAAGAGACATTTGCTGGTCCAATTAAATTTTTACAAGTCTGAGACAAGATAATTGAAGAGAAATTAAGAGGAAAGCAAACTGGCCTTGGGATCTATGCCTTCAACTACGTTTTAGGTGTATTTTAGAGGGTAATTTATACAAACTCTCATTTAATGCAGATATTCTTTCCTTTTTCAGCCTTCACAGCCTCAAGAATTAATGAAGCACTGAGAAATTTCAGAGAATATCGTGATCCTCTGAGGAGAAAGGGCAATTATTTCTACTGGTATTTTGTTGCATTAGATCTTGTCTTCCAGGTGGACCCAGCTGCAGGCACAGTTGTGCTCATTTTTTATGCCAGAAATTTGGGCAGATTTACTATTCAGAATTTAAAATGGTTTTGTTTATATAATAATAAAAAAAAGTGTACCCCTTTCCATACTTCAGCCCATGATTTGCTCAGTCAGGAAAGTAATTCACATAAAGTCGCATAAAAGGCACAGACTCTTTTACCTGAAAAAAGATATTATGGCACTTATGTCTTCAGTCTCCTATTGACATCCACAGCCCTGTGGATTTTAATTTCACTTCAGCCCCTGCTTTTTACATTATATCGTTGTTCTCTCCCCAAGTCCTCCAGATCAGCTGTGTGGGAAAAGGAATGGTGAAGCTGTAATAATTCATTCATAGCCTCACCCGTTTAGAGCAATGAAAAGTTTGCTCGAGTACCTCCAAAGCTAAGTTAAAAAAAAAAAAAGAGTTAAGCAGGT